>NC_061514.1:49478449-49535617 GCF_022539505.1 Lolium rigidum | reverse complement strand
ACACCGTCTTCCTTGTTGTTCAAAACTCAATACTAGAAATTATCTAGACTTTAGAGAGACCAATTATGCAAACCAAATTTTAGCAAGCTCTATGTATTTCTTCATTAATGGGTGCAAAGTATATGATGCAAGAGCTTAAACATGAGCACAACAATTGCCAAGTATCAAATTATCCAAGACATTTTAGCAATTACTACATGTAGCATTTTCCAATTCCAACCATATAACAATTTAACGAAGAGCGAAACTTCGCCATGAATACTATGATAGAGCTAAGAACACATGTGTTCATATGAACCAGCTGGAGCGTGTCTCTCTCCCACACAAGCATGCTAGTATCCAATTTATTCAAACAAAAACAAAAACAAAAACAAACCGACGCTCCAAGCAAAGTACATAAGATGTGACCGAATAAAAATATAGTTTCAAGGGAAGGAACCTGATAATGTTGTCGATGAAGAAGGGGATGCCTTGGGCATCCCTAAGCTTAGACGCTTGAGTCTTCTTAGAATATGCAGGGGTGAACCACCGGGGCATCCCCAAGCTTAGAGCTTTCACTCTCCTTGATCATATTGCATCATACTCCTCTCTTGATCCTTGAAAACTTCCTCCACACCAAACTCGAAACAACTCATTAGAGGGTTAGTGCACAATAAAAATTAACATGTTCAGAGGTGACACAATCATTCTTAACACTTCTGGACATTGCATAAAGCTACTGGACATTAATGGATCAAAGAAATTCATCCAACATAGCAAAAGAGGCAATGCGAAATAAAAGGCAGAATCTGTCAAAACAGAATAGTCCGTAAAGATGGATTTTATTAGGCCACCAGACTTGCTCAAATGAAAATGCTCAAATTGAATGAAAGTTGCGTACATATCTCGAGGATCATGTCACGTAAATTGGCTTAATTTTCTGAGCTACCTACAGGAGAAGTAGACCCAGATTCGTGACAAAGCAAAGAAATCTGTAACTGCAAGTAATCCAAATCTAGTACTTACTTTACTATCAAAGACTTTACTTGGCACAACAAAACACAAAACTAAGATAAGGAGAGGTTGCTACAGTAGTAAACAACTTCCAAGACACAAATATAAAACAAAGTACTGTAGCAAAATAACACATGGGTTATCTCCCAAGAAGTTCTTTCTTTATAGCCATTAAGATGGGCTCAACTAGCTTTAATGATGCACTCGTAAGAAATAGTATTTGAAGCAAAAGAGAGCATCAAGAGGCAAATTCAAAACACATTTAAGTCTAACATGCTTCCTATGCATAGGAATCTTGTAAATAAACAAGTTCATGAAGAGCAAAGTAACAAGCATAGGAAGATAAACAAGTGTAGCTTCAAAAATTTCAGCACATAGAGAGGCATTTTAGTAACATGAAAAATTTCTACAACCATATTTTCCTCTCTCATAATAACTTTCAAAGTAGCATCATGAGCAAACTCAACAATATAACTATCACATAAAGCATTCTTATCATGAGTCTCATGCATAAAATTATTACTCTCCACATAAGCATAATCAATTTTATTAGTAATAGTGGGAGCAAATTCAACAAAGTAGCTATTAAAATAGCTTGATGTCTACGGGTGCTTCTATTCTTGTAGACAGTGTTGAGCCTCCAAGAGCGAGAGGTTTGTAGAACAGCAACAAGTTTCCCTTAAGTGGATCACCCAAGGTTTATCGAACTCAGGGAGGAAGAGGTCAAAGATATCCCTCTCATGCAACCCTGCAACCACAAAGCAAGAAGTCTCTTGTGTCCCCAACACACCTAATAGGTGCACTAGTTCAGCGAAGAGATAGTGAAATACATGTGGTATGAATGAATATGAGCAGTAGTAACGGCGCCAGAAAATAGCTTGCTGGCGTGTAGTTGATGGTGGTAATATGGTAGCAGTAGTAACGCAGTAAAACGATGAAACAAACAGCGATAGCGATATTTAGGAACAAGGCCTAGGGAATAGACTTTCACTAGTGGACACTCTCAACTTTGATCACATAACGAGAATAGATAGATGCATACTCTACACTCTTTTATTGGATGATGAACACATTGCGTAGGATTACACGAACCCTCAATACCGGAGTTAACAAGCTCCACAATTCAATGTTCATATTTAAATAACCTTAGAGTGCATGAAAGATCAACACGACTAAACCAAGTACTAACACAGCGTGCACACTGTCACCTTCACACTATGTAGGAGGAATAGATCACATCAATACCATCATAGCAATAGTTAACTTCATAATCTACAAGAGATCACAATCATAGCCTACGCCAAGTGCTAACACGGATGCACACACTGTCACCATTACACCGTGCAGGAGGAATAAAACTACTTTAATAACATCACTAGAGTAGCACACAGATAAATTGTGATACAAAACACATTGCAATCATAAAGAGATATAAATAAGCACTTCACTACGCCATTCATAACAGTGAATACGTATTCTGTGAAATATAGCCTAAAAGACCCACACGGTGCACACACTGTCACCTTTACACACGTGGGACAAGGAGTCTCCGGAGATCACATCAGTAAAACTCACTTGACTAGCATAATGACATCTAGATTACAAGCATCATCATATGAATCTCAATCATGTAAGGCAGCTCATGAGATTATTGTATTGAAGCACATAGGAGAGAGATTAACCACATAGCTACCGGTACAGCCCCGAGCCTCGATGGAGAACTACTCCCTCCTCATGGGAGACAAGCAGCGTTGATGGAGATGGCGGTGGTGTCGATGGAGGAGCCTTCCGGGGGCACTTCCCCGCCCGGCGGCGTGCCGGAACGGAGACTCCCGTCCCCAGCATCTTGGCTTCGCGATGGCGGCGGCTCCGAAAGGTTTCTCGTACCGTGGCTTTTTTTATCGAGGTTTTAGGTCCGGGACCTTTATATAGGCGAAGAGGCGGAGTCGGAGGGTCAACGGGCGACGACACCATAAGGCGGCGCGGCCAGGGCCTGGGCCGCGCCGGCCTATCATCTGGGGCCTGTGTGGCCCCCTCCGGCGACTCTCGGGTGTTCCGGATGCTTCCGGGCAAAATAGGAACCCGGGCGTTGATTTCGTCCAATTCCGAGAATATTTCGTTACTAGGATTTCTGAAACCAAAAACAGCAGAAAACAGGAACTGGCCCTTCGGCATCTCGTCAATAGGTTAGTTCCAGAAAACGCATAAATATGACATAAAATGTGCATATAACATGTAGATATCATCAATAATGTGGCATGGAACATAAGAAATTATCGATACGTCGGAGACGTATCAGGCCGCCACCAACAATGATGTTCGGTGGGTCAACTTCTTCAACGTCCGCCGCGACGAAGAGTTGCGCAACACCGATGGACTCATTGGATCACTCACATATTAGAACAAGGACATGCACGCCCGTTTCTAGGGCGTACCAGGGCGCACCCTCTCTGCCGTCCTCGGCATCCGCAACAGCGACCCCCGGCTAGAGATGCTGCTATCCCCGCCGCCATCGACATCGTGTTGGCTTCCGAGAGGGATTACCTCGCTTTCGTCCTCCTCCCATTCTTCGTCGTCATGGCCGGCGCGCTCTACGCCGTCCTCCTTCTCCTACCGCGCCTCCCCTGCCGAAGCGCGAGGTGAAGTAGTACGAAACGCCTGCTCCCTGGCATGCAGACGTGTCAGCGCTAGCGGCATAACGATCCGTGAGCCGCCCCAGCAGCGGGCTACCCGTGGCAGCGCCGACCTCCTTGTCCCGAACACAGAAGTGAAGGAGGAAGAGGACGACGTGGAAACGCTCCTCCGTCAAAGTGCCTCATCGCAAGCAACGATGACCCTGACGACACGCTGGGTACAACGTCGCGTACATGTCATCGTTGAACGACGACAAAGCATGGGAGGGGAACATCGAGGATGTGATCGCCATGTCCATCCGCGATAGAGGCAGACCGCTCGTTGACCTGCCACATGACGACGATCAGGCTGGTCCCAACGGCGCGATGAAGGAGGAGCCCGCTGACCCTCGCGGAAAGCACGACGACGACTACAATTTCATCTAGCACTACGACCGCTCTGGCCGCCGTAGGTGCCATTAGTTTATATTATGTTTAAATTTAGTCGTCCTTGTAATATTGAAATAGACGCGCCCCAAAATCAGCACCACGCGATGGCGTCCCCAAATACTCAATCTAACACTATTTCTGGACGCCATTTTGCGGGATGCGGTTGGAGATGGTCTAAAACGTTATCATAAGGTGCTATGATCACCGGATTCACCGCCCAATCTCAAAATAACTATGGTCCACGACCCATCACCTTTTTCTAGTCACGCATGCAGTGACACTGGATGACCAACCTATTCGAGCAATTTTAATAGTGTAGCCAGCTGCTGCCTATAAGCCAAGTGCCATGTCATCTATAGCTAACTTAGAGCCAACATATACATAGTGAGTTATAAAAATATAGTACTTTATTAATGTATGACTCATATTTCACTCTCACAAAGCGCCTAGGAGCACGTGCTAGAGGTGGCTCTTGCATAAGAGCCCACGCTTCTTCTCTCTTCCCAACTAAGCAATAATATACTATTTTAATCCTTATAGCCAGCTGACTAGGACTTATTGCTAGGGGTGGAAATGGATCGGATGCGGATCGAATAGTGCCCTTCCCATATTTGTTTCCATATTTTCAAAATGAATACGGATGCGGATAAGGATGTTGCCGAATACGATTTCGGAGCGGATGTTACTCGAATACGAATACGGATCGGATGTTTTCTCAATTCGGAGCGGATACGAATATAAGGAAATAATAGATTCTTGTCTTATAATGAGCCAACTATAGAATGGTAGAGAGATAAATATAATAACATAATGCATAGTATTTTTAAGTTGGATCACATAAAAGAACATTTGACCAATTTGTTAGCTTTTATAGGTTAGGTAATTGGCATATTGGGATTGAATTACTAAAATTGGCTAATATAATATTATCCGGATACGGATATATCCATTTCCATATCTACATTTTCTTCAAAATTCAATACCACATTTGTATTTATTTTTTTATAAAACGGATTCGGATATTTACCATATCTATTTTCACAGAAGTCCATATTCAGACATTACCACTTCCACTTTCTATTTTTCGAATACGAATGTGAGATAATATGGACTATGCACTACCAGCTTCCACCCCCTACTTATTGTACTTGCTCTTAGTCCCCACCGCAGGGATAAAGATTTCTCTAGCTGAAGAAAAAGGTTTCACGGCTAAAACCCTTGTTGCAATTCACGCGAGCCACCGCCAGCCAAGGAGTGCTCTCCGCCAAATCAACATCCGACATAGCGTCGCAACTTGCAATTACGAGATCGCAGGGACAACGAGGCACGAGGCTCACCTTAATATCACCAGGCAAACGCGCAAAAGGAACTAGATCCGAACACGAACAGGAGATCAGGCCAGCGATCGGAGTTGAAAACAGAGACGGAGCCGAGGACTCGCCGCCAGAATCGCCTAGGGGTACTGTGGTGCATCTCCATCTAGAGCCTTACCGTACCCTAAACGGAAAAGAGCGGCGGCGGCGAGGAGAAGAAAGGGCGATGGATTCTGATGAGATGTATCAGGTCGCGGATCTCTCGATTGAGATCACCCAACGGATCCTTGCGCTGGAGAATAAGATATCTCAGACTGGATTTCCCGATCCCGCGGATCACTTGGCTCTGGTCGAGCTGAAATCGGATGCGTTGATGTTCAGGGACGAGATCTGCCGTTTATCCGGGAGAAATCTCCTGACCGAGACTTCACGTAAGGACTTCGCTGGGTTAATTCTTCCCCGTTTTCTCACTGCTTCTGTCAAAGTTGAGTATTTGTTGATTTGGGTTTTTTCTCGTATGGTAGCTGTACCTGCTGTTTCACCACCGATGTCAATGGCCGCTGGATGCTCGACCGGGGGTTCCTCTCCTATTGCGTGAGTTTTCATTAATGTTGGTTATGCTATACGCATTCTTGCTCGCTGAAGGATTTGTGGTCTAACTAACAAAAGCTTGCTGTCTCTTTTCCTGGCAGTAACCTTGTTCCAGTTCCTGGACTGGATAGCGAGGAGAAGCTCTATGCTGCTGGCGCATTTGAGTATCATGACATGAGCATTGGCAGGTCGAACGACGAGATTCTGGAAGAAACGATACAGATGCTGGCCGAAGGTATCGTGCTTAAATGTGAAGCAGAAGGCCCTGATCTTGCCCGGATGCTCCAAGTAAAGGAAACACGGAAGGAGGCAAAGGTGGCGTTGAGGTTTGGGCTCGATTTTGCGCTATTCGGCAAATACATCGATGAGCTGCAGCGTGAACTGCGGAACATCATCTGCGCCTTCTCTCCGGAAAACACTGATGTGCGAAGTAGCATGATTACGCTTGCAAATGAGCCTTGCCTACATGGTGTTGCAAAGTTGCGGTGGATCTCCGAGCTGATCAGTATGCTCCGGATGATGGATTCCGACCTTGACTCTCAAGTGAAGTCTAGAATGCTGGAGCAGAAATCTGAATCCTTCTTATCGTCCCTAAAGAAAGAGGAGGGCAGCATTGGCACAGGAGTCTCAGGAGAGGCGACAGCATTCGCTGCTTACCGTCTTTGTTGGGAGCGCCATTGGGGCGATAGTTACAGTTTCGAAGATCAGAGTACGTAAACATTCACGCACATGATCTTAGTTAGTCTTTTTCTACCTCTTACTGCTAGCTATTTCAACTGCATCATCAACAATTGCACTCTGCCATTGTGCCCAGCTGCACCTAAAAAATAAGCGCCAAGTCACTTAAAGCACCAGGGAGCACTTAAATAATTAGCATGTAGCAATTTAGCATAAAGCACTAAGCTTAGCATATTTGATTCATTTCACATGGGCATGACAATTAGAAATCTAGCATTGAGCAAAGAGTAGCATGGAATCCACCTGCCACTAGCAATTTAAAAATAGCATCACAAGCAGGGGGAGGAAGAGCTCTTAGCATAACCGTTGGTGGACGCTTCAGGCTGGAACCGCACCACACCGTTATATTGTCGCAACGTAACGAAGCAATAAAATCCTTGGTCTGATGCAATTCATTCTTTAACGTACTGTGCTAGTTTAGATGAAGTGGAGTAATATTAGCGTGATGAACCTGCGGAGATCAGACAGAGGTGGCTGCGCCATACGGAAACAAAACCATGGGCACGTCTCCTTAGTTGATTAAACATAATTGGAGGAGTTTATCCACTTGTACTATGCTATCAGATCAATAGTTCTTTTTGGCAGAGTGCATGTCTCAAGCCAGTCATTCTTTAATACTAAGAATTTACTTTACTTGTAGCATGAATTCTGTTTTATGTTTCTCACACTTCACTTGGCTGTGTGCAGCGCTAGTGAGCCCCATGCAGTTTACACATTGCATGCCAAGCTGCGTCCCAGTTGACGCTGTTGCTGGGAGCACCTTGCAGATCTACTCTATCAAAGTCTCAATCAAAGCCTCAGCAGAAGTCGCATGGCCACTGAATGTTTATGGACTAGTATTAGCCAGCCTACTGACGGACCTTGGCCGTTCCCCTCTCCCATCTACAGTAGAGAGAGGCGATTTTGTGAGCGCTCCCGGTCTTCTCACCTTGCTCGCCGGCGATTCGTGGTTTCCTCCTCCTCCGGCGGCCGCTCCGGCGGCGGGAGGGTGGGGAAACCACGGATCTCGGCTTGTATATAGTGTAGAGTTAGGTTGGGTCCCGGCCGGCGGCGTCTTGGAGGCGGTGGTGCTGTCGGCGGGGTGTTTGGTGTCGCGGCGCTTCCTCTCCGGCGACGGCGCTCCTCGGGGCTTCTTCGTCAAGCGCTCGACTTCCCCGAGCTCGGCGGTCTGCGGACGCGGCGAGCTCTTCGTGCCCCGTCCGGATCCGTGTAGGTGGAGGATCCGGTGTCTGAAGTTGAAGACGATGGTGATTTCAAGATGCTCCGCGTCGGCGGCGGCGATTCCAGGCGTAGGATCCATGGATCCGGTGCTCGGCGACTTCCCAGCTGCCATGGGGCTGGCTCCGATCCAAGGCGAAGAGGGAGCAGCGGCAGCGGCGCGCCACCGACAGCTCCTGGGCGTCGGCGTTGACGGGATCCAGAAGGACTTCTCTGTAATTTTGCCTTTGTTTCTGGACCTTTCTGTAAGAACGGAGTATTAATATCACTATCTTCTTCCGCAAAAAAAAAGAATGTTTATGGACTAGTCACTGCCCGGGACTCTGTGGACCGTCGGCGGAACCCTCTTTTCATTCGTCGAAGGAATTACTGCCAAATTGTCACTAAAGATGTACGTGTGGTTTTATTGTTCCTATTCTTTCGTATGCCGCCATCATATTATTGCTGATTAGTTAATTGCAAATGTTGACACTTGCAGGATCCTTTTCTGCACTTGACTGGCCCTGTTCGTGCTATTGTGGCAATGGACACCGTTTACATTGAAACCGAACTGAAAGCCAAGGGCAGCAGAAGCTCTGAAGATGTAGTATTGGCCAGCACCGTCATCAACTCCTACCCGGGCGACGAGTTCTCTACCTCCCTCGCTGAAAACAAGCATTGCACAATAGAGTTGTGCTTTGAAAAACTTGAAAAATCTGTTCAGGCTACTATCGTTAGTGTAGTGGTTACAAGCAATCCAGGCTCCGCGCCTTTTCCATATGGTGGAAAGATTACCTGCTCTTCACTACCTTGCGGTGCTATTCGAAATTTGGGTGGGGTCCCACCTAGGCAAGTTGTGGTATTTGGTTCAGAAAATGGACAGTTGATCAAGGATAGAGGTGGCCACCTTGATTTGGATAGGCGTGTCTTGTCGGTTGAACTTGGAGGAGAGCTGCAGTTTCACATACAGCGATACTCACAACCAGGCTCTGCTGAGGTTGATGCTCCGGTCCTCCGCTTTACACCAAGAAAATGGAACATAACAAAATCTAAATGTTCCCTTGATGATGGGTCTTCGGTGGTAATAACTGTTGCTTGGTCCCTCA
Organism: Lolium rigidum; assembly: GCF_022539505.1. NCBI lineage: Eukaryota > Viridiplantae > Streptophyta > Magnoliopsida > Poales > Poaceae > Lolium > Lolium rigidum. The sequence goes on along the minus strand of NC_061514.1, from coordinate 49,526,617 downwards.
TTTCGTCGAAGATGCTTACCTGTTGAAGAGCCAGGATGTGAGCCTCTCGTGCATGCCATTAATATTGTCAACCTATGTCAATTCAAGTTATGTAAAGGAAAATGCTTCTGATCCATCGTCCCGCAGATCAAGTGCCCAGCCAGAGCCCCAGAGGTGGCTTTGTCTTTTTTTTTTTCCCTCATGAACCGCACGTGTATGGACCCCACGGTCGCTACTCCTTACCTTTTCCCCTTCGTTATCTTCTTCCAGCTACGAACCGCCGCTCCGCCTCCGTCCCCAGTGACGGCAGCCTCGACAGATCGCGCCGCCGCCCCTTCCCCCGCCGCCGCCGGCCTCGAATGGAGCGCGCCGCCGCCGGCCTCGAATGGAGCGCGCCGCAGCCTCCTTCCCCGCGATGGCCGCAGACCTCCGCCGCGAAGGCAGCCGCCTCCATCCCGCGCGCCGCCGCCTCTGTCCCACACGACGGCACTGTGACCGGGGACCCGCTCTACCTCCAGCCCAACGGCCATCGCCCGACCTCTACCGCGCCACCCTGTGCCGGGTGGGGCCATCGCCAACCTCCACCGCGCCTCCCTGTGCCGGGTGGGGTTGTCGCCCACCTCCACGGCGCACACTACCGACCATCGGGGCCGCCACCGACCCGACAAGGTCGTGTAGCACCACTGCGGCTCCGCCTCCGGCACGAGCCCGTCAACCTCCGACCACGCCGCTCGCCGGCCTTTCCCGTCTGTGCCTCCTCTTTCTCCCGCGCATGCGCAGACGAACTATGCTGCAAATCCTATCAAGCGGAGCTATAAAGGCTACTAGAAGGAGCTGCAAAGGTTGTGGGGTGAGGCACTGCCCGCACAGCGCGTCCCCGAACCGTAGGTGCGGTTGTTGCGAACTGTCAACGAAGGTGCTACAAACAGTCGGCCGATGAGCTACAAATTGCCGGCGGTAGTGCTATAAACTGTTAGTGGTGGTGCTACAATTTGCCAACACTGCCGTCTCCCCTCTGCTTCGTCCTGCGCCGGCAACAATCTGGCCCACTCATCCGATTCAGCATGAGTGCTTTGTGTGCTACCAACGGTGGGCAAGGGATGCAAATGGTTCATGTTGGTGCTACCAACGGCGGCCAATGGTGCTGCAAAGGGTGGCTGAATATGCTACCAACGCCGGCCACGTGTGCTACCACGCCGATGTGCGGTGCTACAAATGGTCGTTGCGTGTGCTACCAACGGCGATCGGTGGTGCTACAAATGGCTATTGTCGGTGCTGCAAGGAGCAAGTGGTGGTGCTGTCATTGGCGGCCAACATTGCCACAAGGAGGTCTCCGACCAAGTACCATGCTTTGACAAAGTACGATGCTGCAAATGGTCACCGACGGTGCTACCACCAGTCTGTGGTGGTGCTGCAAGAAGGAAGTGACGGTGCTGCCAGACGGTGTAGGAATGCTACTGGCGTGCACTGACGAGGAGTAGTTCACGATGCTACAATTGTATATTTTTTATGCTACAATATTATGTGGTTCGGCTACTTTAGTATAATTCTTGTGCTACAATGTCTCCAGCGAGGTCTCCTGCAAGTCTCCGGTGAGGTGTCCAGCAAGGTCTCCGGTGAGTCCCAGGTGAGGTCTCCGGCGAGGTCTCCGACGAGGTCTGTGTTCGACGTATTTTTTCTATTTTATTTTATAGACGAACCCTTTTTTTCTTCAACGAAGCAAAAGCGAGACTTTTTTTGCTGCGACGAAGCAAAGTCAGGATTTTTATAGACGAACCATTTTTTGCTTCAATGAAGCAAAAGCGGGACTTTTTTTGCTGCGACGAAGCAAAGTCAGAATTTTGTCTAAAAGTAGACACGTGTCAACATGTGAATGTGAAGCAGGAGGCTGGAATGTTTGGTGCCTCCGGAGGATTGCTAGCGCTGCCCATATAGTTACCTACTTAGGTACATCTGGATAAAAAGTCTTTGGGCCTTGACGTGATTGAGTAGGAACTGAACGCGCTCCCGAAAGGATGGTCCAATTGACCGTTTCCTATTCCAGTACTCCATCGCGGGTTCACGCCGCCAGGAGGACTCGGAAGCAAGAAAGAACTGCTCGAAACTAGTTGAAACTTGGAAGAGTCGAAGGGATCGATTGATCAACCATTCAACCTCAGACCTCGCCCGCCAAGCCGCCATCTACTAGACGATCCCCAGCGCGCGGGCGCCTCTTCTTCAGTCGGCACCGATCAGCGATCCCCACCGCCAGTAAAAATTCACGACTTAACACGCTCCTTTACTGCTAAATAAATTTCTTCTAATTCTTTTTTTTTTTGCGGGTAAAACCAGAACTTTATTACTCAGGAAGGGTTACAGAGCGGTCTAGATCTAGCAACTGAAGAGCATCTTCAGGTCCAGACCCTAGCCATAATGCATTACAGCGTTGCAATCTTGCAAAGTTTGCAAGAAAGTCACTAACCCTAACCTGGGATCGATGTACTTTTATAAAGACACATTGTCTATTCTGATTAGCTAAATTCCTAATCTCATCCACCCAATGAAAGAAAGGTGATCTATCTGGAGCTAGAGAATTAACTGCAGCAACTAACTCAACACAGTCTGATTCAATGATGATTGGTAACTGTGACTGATGAAGCGCCATTTGTAAACCTTCGGCGCATGCTCTGAGCTCCGCTTCGACTGGTGCATGGCAGTCCTCCAATGTGTGACATGCTGTAAAGATCGTAAGACCAAGTTCATCTCTCAACACCATACCAGCGCCAGCTAAATGATCTTCCGCTTTGAATGATCCATCTATCGATAGCTTGACCCACCCAGTTGGGGGTTTAGCCCAAGGTTTAACAGGATCTTTCTTAATCTGGATAGGGCCAGGCGAAATCCCTGTAGCAACCACTGGGCTTTTCCCTTTCAGCAAACTGACTGTAGGTTTATCTTTGATATCTCTAATTAATTTCAGATAGTTGCAGAGGAAACTTTTGGATCCCTCAATCGACGGGAGAGGCTTGTCACGGGTCGCCTCATTTCTTGCATACCATGCTCGCCAAGCCACAAGGAGGGTGGTGTCAATCATATGATCAGTTCATCGACTCGTCATCTCGACTGGTGCTTCGATGAACCTAAATGACGACTTGGCGATAGTTGTCCTAGACGAATATCAACCAGCTATGTAATGATTAGCAAGAAGAAAATATTGACACCAATATTGGCGACAACAATGTAACTCACTCTAGGTTTGGATGCATCTAAGGGTTATTGACATCATATATTTTAGGCGTGTATTAGTTACTATTTTTATGATGAATATATTAAAGGCCTCGAATTTTAATCTCGCCGAGGGCCATTTTTTTAGCAACAACCATCCTAGATTATCAGAAGAGGGGGAATACAGAATACATAAGCCAACAGGCAGATCACCTAGCCACACATATCTCCCTACCGGAGAGCTTAACACAAAGCGAGCTAAAACATGGGGCTCGTTATTCGAACTCTTATTTTCATGAACTAAAGCAAAATCAGCAAAAGCTAAAGTGGATGCCTTTATTTCATGTAGAATGTGTATGTATCTTCCTAAATTCTGCTCCTTCATTGCTTTCACTACTGACAAACAATCGCTGACCAGCTTGATTCTTGAATCGGGAATTTGCTTACTGGTGTACGAGGCTTTGGCTTCGGCGCGGGCGTGGGACGGGAAGGCTAGCGCCCAGTCGCGGAGATGCTTTAGGCAGCCCACCCCGATGCACAAGGTCCATCCCACCTTGATTCACGGGCCAGTTCTGATGGTATGTAGAACTAAAATATTTTTTTACCTTAATGCATGTGCATCAGGGTCGGCCTAATGGGCTCCGCCCCTGCCTACTTGTCATCCCTTACCTCATCTCAACCATGTCTTCATCTTGCACCATAGCTGCGCATGGTGGCCCAGTGATGGGTCCTCAACGGGACAGCCAATGACAATAGTTGCAGCGGCAGACGTTGGCAAAGCACGTCGAGGTGACAACACAGAGGGATGCGCTGGGACCAAGGGAATCGATGGTGGCAGCGCTGGGCCAGAGGAAGTAGGAAGGAGGGGGGAAATATGTACGGCTGACAGGTGGACCCATGTCCATCTCAGCATAATATCCATATGTGCTGCCAAGTCATTACTTACATGTGGGGCAACCCTGTCAAGCTTGCTGTTAAGAGTTGATTAACCAAGTTTTTACCAGATGTGTGATTCTTGGCTCCAAAAGTGGTATGTATTAGCGAATTTTTTGAAAACAGGCACCAACTTGTTCCCCTTCCCCAATTGTGGCAGTAAAATGTAACTTACTCAACATATTCAATACCCTCTTGCTGCCACTAGTGTCTAACAGATTGACACTACCAATGACATCGGAACAGGACAATTTGAGAACTTTGTCAAGTTACTGAAACAAGCTAGAGCTAGCCAAAGATTAAGAGAACAAGCCTCTACTTGCAAGAAACGACAGTCAAGCGCGGAGGGTCGCAGATCATCCAACGGACCAACAACAAAAGGCAGTGATGAAATCATTTGTATGATTCAGTTATAACACGCTAAAATGGAATGACATATCTATTTATTCGAAAAAAATTAGGTCTAAAAGATCATGCTGAGTTTTGTTTTGACTTTCTAATTAGCCAGCAGGACATTTAGTCTCGGCTGAATATTTCTGTTAGAACGGTTGAATCAGTTACACCAGGTCTCGGGTTCATAATAATAACCAAATGTACATAACCATGGCAGGATAACAGGCCAAGCTTGATCTCCAACTATCACGGAAGTTTCAATCACACAGCCCAATGAGTTCCCAGTGTCAGCGAATAAAAAGTATGAATCCAGATTCCCAGAATTTGCAAGAGAAAGAGACAAGGCAGACAGCATCTGGACCTACCGAAAACAGACAAACATACAACATCTTCATTTCATAAGTCAATTAAAAGGTGGCCGTAGTTCCCATCATCTGGGATCAAAATAACGTGGCTCCATTATCATCTGGTAGCGATGCAAACATATGGAACATCACTCAAGGTGTTTAAAATAAAGAAATATGTTAGGTAGCTAGATCAACCTGAAAAATGAGAAACATGAGTTCAAACAACTTTTGCGCCTACTTTCTTGATTGTTTCACTTGAAATGAACAATTTATTTGGGACTTGCATATATTGTAAAGAAAAAAAAAGCTTGTTGATGCCACTTTGATTGAACTTGCCTGACGAAGTCTGCAGGAATGAGAAGGTTTGAGACAGAACAACACGTCAACAAAGAACAAGATGGCTAAAGAAAGATTAAAGTCTTTATCTGAAGAGGAGCACAAGGTACACACCAATATGCTTTATCTAACTTAAGTTGAAAGGAATGGCAGGAGTTGGCAAATCATCAACAGACACATCGTTACTACAAGTTCAAACTTTTTCAATGGCATGTATCATCCTAGAGCAAATACTAGTGCTAAGTTTTATTTCATTATGCTCATGCCTGAAGCAAGTTAAACCATCACAGAAATGTCAGTTTGTATTTAATAGATCGCTGAAGCATAATCTTTATCAAATGCATCTGACAATCAGCCAAAAGAAAAATCTATCGAACATCATAAATATCAATGATTCAGTCCCACCATAGGCCTTGCACTGACAGATGCAGCTACTATTCGAAGACGCGATTCTTGAGATGCTACAGTAAAGGTTAAAATGCCCAGCAATGTTAAGGAAAGTTATCCTATTGGGAAAGTCAAATAAATGTAACCACTTAAACAAGGAAGCAAAAGAGTGCCATATTTACTTAGGAACTTTGCTGAAATCAGTAGCCTTGATGGCCTCATTCACTACTCCTTCATATGTCAGTTTCAGATCAAAAGTGATTCTTTGAAAAACTTGACATAACATTGTCACATCTTGCATTGCTCTATGAGCAGGCTTTTCCACAGAGATGCCATAGCGTTTGCTCAGTGCCACTAAGTTCAGAAGATGTATGTTTTCTGCAAAAGAACATTTACATGTAACTAAGGTTACTTCTGTCGTGGATTGACCAAATTATACAATACACAGGTAGCTAACTGGGCTGCAAAAATAATATGGACATATGAAAAAAAAAGCAAAAACAATTAGCCACTTCAAAAAAAAATGTTCCTCGCATTCCCAGAACCAACGGACAACAAGTATGCAATAAATAACAGCACAAACATGGGACCTTTTATATGAGGACAAACATGTGAAGCTGAGCTGCATTACAAACATTACGCAGTAGAAGAAAGATCTACCTAAACAATGATTTAGCAAAGAATGTATCCTCAAAAGTGATATGACAGAAAACCACCCTTGCAGGCAAAAGTGCTACATTCAAATCCTGAAGATACAAAGTTCTTTTAAACCCAAGGGTCCTGTAGCAAAGAGGATGTACCGTCTGATTTTGGAAGCTTCGGCAACTTCCTTGCCAAACGGAGGCTGTCAACAAACAGCCAGTCTTCGGGCATCTGTGCTGAACAACGGTCAAACTCTTGGGCAAGGAAAGGGGCATCAAATGTTTTTGCATTATGAGCAACCCATATAACTGGTTTCCCAGGAGTTTGGCGGCTTCGAACATATGCCAGTAGTAAGGGAAGTACATCACCGAACCTACATTATTCATATTAAGATAACACTCAAAGTAAGTCAAGTGTGTCTGAGACTGTGTGTCTCCTAATTGCTGATACTTTCTTTACATTTGGGGGTACGGCAATTAATGTGAAGGGATAGGGAATAACATGAATGCACTGGAAGAGAAACACACCTCGGGACATCAGGTCTGCAAACCAAGGCAGTGGTAATATTATTGACGGCTGAAAGGAATTTGGGAACATCCCTCTCAGGATTAATGAGGGTTTCAAATGTGCTGTTCTTTCCTCCAGAAAGATCACGCAGTGCGAACTCGACGATTCTGTTATTCTTGTGGAAATAGCCAGTAGTCTCAGTATCAAAGATAAGAATAGTCGCTGATTGGTCATGTTCAGAAGTCTGCTGAAACCTGAATTGCTGTATTCCAGAAATACATGAACCTGGACCAGCTCCGTGCAAACTATCTGTCTCTTGAACCCTTGTAGTGAAATGACGCTTCCCATAGCTTCTCGGATCAACATTTTTTGCAGATGAAAATCCAGCATGTTGCATAAGCAATCTGGAAGGACAACTACTCCATATGTTGTTCCTCAGCTTATTGAAGCGAAGAAGCGACGACATTTTGGGGCGGGTGTGCTTAGGAATCAGCGCAGGAAGCGGACGCTCTGTGGCTTAGATGAACCACATCTAACACCTGCATCAATAATAAAATTAGCAGAGTCAATGACTTGGTTCCACACTACAAAAGCTTTGAGCTGGAAAATACCAAATGCAATGTTTGAATTCTGATCAGTCCTCTTTTAGACCATGCTGTAAGTTGGACACATATTTTTCACAGGTCAACAATGGGTCCTGCCCCATGAAAAAAACTATGGGTCCTGGAATCATCGCAGGATAGTTGGGGGGCTTCCAGAACGTCCAGAATTATATCTTTAAGTTTTTTTTTTTAAAAAGAGCATCCTTTTTCAGGATACATTTCAGAATGCATCTTCTATTCAAAATGTGGATCTTCCTGTTGGTTTTAGACTCTTTTTCTCTGTTTTAGAAGTTTTCAGTCCACATTCTTCAAAATGTGGCTCGTTTGCGCTGTAAAACTATGTCACTGTGGTTGGGTTTCAATGAAACCGGGGGGAGCCCTTTTCTCTAAAAAAAAACCAGTCCTCTTTTAGTTTTGGACCATGTTGTTCGACACATGTTTTTCGCAAGTCAACAATGGCTCCTGTCCCATAAGATAACTATGGGTCCTGGAATCATTGCTGGACTCGGATAGTTCGGGCGCTTCCAGAATGATATCTTTTAGTTTTAGAAAAAAAGAGCATCTTTTTTCCAGGATACATTTCAGAATGCATCTTCTATTCTTGTATGATCAACTACTTTTGGGGGTTACGATGGTCGAATCGTTGAACTGCTAAAAAGGACCATCACCGGTCCATCTCTGTTCCCCAGCACCCAAAAAGATAAGACAATCGCCACGCCGCACACACCCCAATATAGATGCTCTGCACTGGCGCCGCGGCACACCCATAATTTTTGGAGGCAAGCTTGGGATTAAGCAATTTCAGCATGACCAAGAGCTCGTACCTCAAGAACCAATGCACCGGGTGGAGACAGCAGGGAGGGGATGAGGAAGAACGGGAACGGCGACGGCGGCGGCGGCCCGCACGAGAGGCGGAGCAGTTGGCGGGCGAGCCGGGGGCGACGGCGCTAAGCTAAGGCACGCCTGCGGCCCTACGGAGCGGGGGTGGTGGGATGGCGGCGAGAGATACCTGAGAGCCGCATTCCGGTAGGTTGGAGCTTAGATAGGGCAGGGAATGGGAGCGGCGTGGGTCGGTCGGGGGAAGGAAACGGGAGAGGCGCGCGATGATCTAGGCCATACGAATTTGGATCCGTCGGCCCAGGAAAATCGCTACAGTTCATAGCAGTTGCTGCACTTTCTATCTGCTAACGGCCCACGAAGCCACGATCTCCATCTTTTCTCCCAAAAAATATGGTGCAGAAAATGGGCCGCTCAAAAAATTCTCAGAAACTATACCGTCCATATTTTCTCAGGCCTTTGGCAAGTTTAATGATACAGGTCGCTTAAACTACTCATCACACAATCTATTCTGACACCAAAGGGAGCAGGGAAATCATGAAAGATATTTTATGATATGTTCTTTCCTTTTTCAAGGTCCTATAGTGCTCCCTGGTCTATACACATGGCGTAATGGATATTTACGATGATCTAGCTTATGATAGTACTCCTACTGTTGTCCATTGTGGTCACACTGTTCGCAGCTATACTACGAGGTATACCTACATGGTATTCTCAAAAGACATGTAAAATGTTAATCTAAGAGTGATGTTTAAACTCATCGGCCATGTTTGGTGCTAAGAGCGATACATGTATATTGGTCGTAACTACATCTAGGCAGATTGCCATACACTCATGTGAATTTTCTTTAAGTAGGGTGCACTGATAGCAGGGGATGGCAGACGGCCCTCCAATGTTTCCACCAGGTGAGAATTGCCCAGCACTATCCTTTAATCCTTTGTTGCAACCTGCCACTGAATCTGTAAGTTTTGGTGTCAACTTCCTTGGCTTTTTTTTCGTACTAACTGGCTTGGCATACTTGATGTTCTGAATTTTAGTGCCCAAAGATTCAGAGTTAACTCCTTCCTCCTGTTCAGTTCCTCATAAATCAACTTTTTCTTGACATGCTAGAGTATCCATTTGTTCATATATGGTCAACATCATCTTGTGATCTATTGTCCCCAGCTCCATCTTGAAACTCTTGTTCAGCTTCCTTCAGATCTATCTCCTCATCAGTCACAACAGCAGTTGATTTAGCAGTAGTGTTAACACTTGAGCTGACTGTCCCTTTTTCCTGTGCTAGGAAATTAGCATCTATCCCATCTTGCGTTTTCAAATTTGCCTCTCCGTTCTCCAAAGTTGTAATAGTAGCAGGGCTAGCTTGAATGTGTGAGCCTCCAGCAACATTCCCACATGCAGCAGCCCCATTATCTTCATTGTTCACTGGATTATTCTGTCTTTTAGCATTTCTGTCCACATACACTTGTCCACAAACTCTTGGGATGGACACTCGCACACTGTTATAGGGGATCAGATCATTCATGTCTTCTTCCGCAAGTGACTTTGCAACTGCATGTGCGTGCAGCGTGCTGCTGCTGCAATGCATGGAACCTGCCGGCTGCCGGGCTTGAGGGGCAGACTCGAGCTTGCCTTTGGCCTATAGGGCGTCTGCTTGCTTGGAAATTTGGTAGTAATCAACTGTTCCCGGTCACGCCAATCAACAGAAATGCCACGAAAATATCAAACTTGTTTGTAGGAGAGGAAATATCTCGCGAAGGATACTTGTAATCTATTAGTCATTCTGTAATATATATTTTTTAATCAAAAGAGAGGCATATCCTATTCCACCATCTCAATATGCAAAAGCACTTCACATTCAGAAAGTTACGAAAAGTTGAGCAGTGACAGCAGTCGCACCTAACCGCATCAGCGAAGTCCTTTAAATACCACACCACCAGAGAGACACCACGCGATCTCCCTCTTCCAGCTCCAGGACACGGACGAGCCGTCGCCCAGCCTTCGTGAGCAGCCTCCATCCATCGTCTCCCCTCTCCCCCCTCCCGACATGTGAGTCCTACTAATCCTCCAAGGAAATTTCCCCTGTTTTCCTTCTTATTACCTTGCCGGGGTTCTTCTTTCTTGTCCCAGTCGTTTGGATCGTTTCACTTCGTCTTTTTTACTACTGAAGTATTGATTCGGAAGGAACATCTCGCCCAGAATCTGCAGCTAATCAACTCCTTCGGGATAGATCAGCATCGTTATCTGTTCTTTCTTGATTCGTTTTATCTCTCAAATTATCTGGGCGATCTTCAGTCATGTTGTTGCTCTTCTGAAAGATCTGGGAACTGATAGTGTGAAATTTGAGCAGGGGAATGGAGCTGATCACGAATGTGTCCGAGTACGAGAAGCTCGCGAGGGAGAAGCTGCCGAAGATGGTGTACGATTACTACGCCTCGGGCGCGGAGGATCAGTGGACGCTCAGGGAGAACAGGGAGGCCTTCTCAAGAATCCTGTAAGCTACATATGTTTCCAAACTAGCTGGTTTCAGGATCTTAGCTGTACCTGTCTGGTAGTGTGCCGCTAGATGAACTGTACTTGTTTTATTAGCATCAGCAACCAGTGATGCAGTAGAGGAATTTCAGTAGAAAACTTTTGCAAGGATAACATTTTTTTTGGTATAATGACAAGTGTCATGTGGTTTGAAAACTTTGATGTTATTTCAAAATCGCTGGAGAAGGCTTAGATGACCACTCGTGGAAACTACACTATTACTTTTCCAAGGTAGTCTTTACAGGCTGGGCGTAAGTGGATTGGTTTGCTGGGTTAGGATAACTAAATTACTAGATGGTAGCATAAGTGGACAAGTAACATTGAGTAGAGGACAAGGGATCAGACGGAGCCTGTCACACATGTGGTTACGATGGTCAAAGTAGATGACAATTTCGTCAAGAACTCTCAGATAAGATAAGTGACATCATCATACACGCATGTCCTGAAAGATAATTCAGAAAAATCAGATTGTCCTAATTCTCATATGCGGACTATGATTTCATTTTGATCCTGCCCTGACTAATGATTTCAGATTCCGACCACGAGTGCTGATCGACGTGTCCCACATCGACATTGCCACAAAAATCTTGGGCTTCGACATTTCCATGCCCATCATGATTGCGCCGTCGGCAATGCATAAAATGGCTCACCCTGAAGGTTCAACCAAACTTGCAATTAATACCCCGGCATATGTTTCTACAGCAATTCACTCATGGATAAATTTACCTTTTATGCAGGAGAGCTTGCAACTGCAAGAGCAGCAGCATCTGCAGGAACCATAATGGTTTGGAATATCACCTGCATATTGTGGCATCTTTGCTATTCCAAATAAATATTCAGTGTGTTGATGCTATGTATAACTTGTGTTTTTTCAGACATTATCTACATTGGCTACTTCTAGTGTTGAAGAGGTCAACTCAGTAGGACCTGGGATACGCTTCTTCCAGCTTTATGTATGTTTTTGTCTTCGGCTTTGCAAACGTAGAATATGAGAAACGCTTCTTCTTCTTCACCACTGTAGCGTGGATCATTGCTTTCATCAGGTTTTCAAGGACAGGAATCTCGTGCGGCAGCTCGTGAAAAGGGCTGAAATGGCTGGGTTTAAGGCGATTGCGCTCACTGTTGACACCCCAATTCTCGGTCGGAGGGAAGCTGATATCAAGAACAGGTCCAAATCCAGCAGTTGTGCACACTATCATGCTTAATATACTGGTGAAATGGTCTATTCCATTTCATGACGAACTGTACACTCTGGATTGTGTATTCTGAATTACTGATAACTTGTAACAGGTTCATCTTGCCTCCGCATCTCACGCTGAAGAATTTTGAGGCGCTGGATCTCGGCACGATGGATAAGGTTAGTTCCTGAAACTTACCCAGTCGCCCAGTCACATCCCATAATAAATGGCCTAAGTAGGATTTAATTTTCAGATATCTCACCATGTCTTCTGTGGCCTGTCACTTGTCAGACAGATGATTCTGGACTGGCTTCCTATGTCGCTGGCCAATTCGACAGATCTCTTTGTTGGGAGGTACTACAGTTTTTTTTCTTCATTTTTTTAGTGTTGTTGAAAGAATGAAAGGTATCATTAGTACCGTGTTAATTATTTCATAATGTGTGCGCACCTCATCCCCTGTTCTACTCAGACTTGAGTGTTCTGTATGAATGAGTCCTGATCATGCACAAATACAGGACGTCAAGTGGCTGCAGACAATTACCCCATTGCCGATCCTGGTGAAAGGTGTCATGACTGCAGAAGACAGTAAGTTTTACGGTTTCAGCTGTACCTTCCTTTTTGTTATCACGGTAATACGGTATGTGGTCACATGAAGAAGCTTGTGCAAAATGCAGCTAGGCTTGCCATTGAAAACGGCGCTGCTGGGATCATCGTGTCCAACCATGGCGCTCGGCAGCTCGACTACGTCCCTGCAACCATCAGCTGCCTGGAAGAGGTACATATATTGTTGACACTACTACCACAAGCTACGCCTGTGGTTCTATGAGAAGTCGCAGTTTTCTTTGAGATAAGTTCAGTTAGCTTCAGTGCAAGATTTTTCTCATGCGTCTTGACCAAAACTACCGAGTGGGTAACAAATTCAGGTGGTCAAGGAGGCGAAGGGGCGGCTTCCCGTGTTCCTGGACGGCGGCGTCCGTCGTGGCACGGACGTGTTCAAGGCGCTGGCGCTGGGAGCCGCAGGAGTATTTGTAAGCCTCTGCCTCAACATTTTGAAACAAAGTGTCTGAAAAAACAAAAATCCACAGTTCACCGTGTGTCTTGGCGCTGTGTGTGGCTTTGATGTGTACAATGGAAACCGAGCATCCGACTCCACGGTTCATCGTGTTAATCTCTCGGCGATTCTGACGCTGTGTGTGTGGCTGTGGTGTGTCGTGCAGATCGGCAGGCCGGTGCTGTACTCGCTGGCGGTGGACGGCGAGGCCGGCGTGCGGAAGATGCTGCAGATGCTGCGGGACGAGCTGGAGCTGGCCATGGCGCTCGGCGGGTGCGCCTCGCTGCGGGACATCACGCGTGCTCACGTCCTCACCGACGGCGACAGGATCCGCCGCGCGAGGCTGTAGGCGCAAGCGCTAGTCAATTTGAGATACCACTACTTCTTGGGCTCCATTTGATGTTCTTGGGCCACGACACTGCTTCAACCAAAAATCATGTAATCTTGCACGCGGCCCGATATCATCTATGGATGCAATTGAGTCAATATTAAAGTAGGTTTATTTTTTGAATTTAATAAAATAAACCATTTTTGCGATGACACCATCATTTTGTAAGAGTTAATTAATTTTTTCACTAGCGTAATGTTGACCCACTTACATATCTAACATCGTCAACTTTCCTTCATCGGGCTAGCCCTATACCACAGTCAATCTACAACTCCCACAGTTGGTACCAAAAAAAAAAAAGGTATGCTATCAGATTTAGAGATGGCTACCTATAGATGCTATACACGGGTGACCCTAGCTGGCGGTCGTTTGCTCAAAGCTTGCCCAGCGGTTACTTTCCGACAGCTTTTTTTTATTTAACCGTGCGCGAGTTCGCTTTCTCTTTCTAGCAAAACAATAAATACTGGATGATCCGTACGCGAGCAAACCACTTTCTTCTCCTTTCTCTGTTTCACGTCCGCGTTAAAACTTTTCAAATTAGAAATTTTAAAATGTTTTATCTCTCAAACAGCAACTCCGATTTAAGATTCGTTTTCACAATCGAATCCGTCTCGACAAGATCTTCAAAACTATCACCCATGTTAATATGTTTCGATAACTTTTTTTTAGCTAAAAGTTATCAACCCTCTCTATTTGAATAATCAACCTCTCTGTACTTGAGTGATCAACGATAAATGTATAAAATTATCAACCCCTAAAGTTAATTTAATTTAAAATATTTTGATGAATTTTTTAGCTCACATGTTATTAGCCGATATTTTCTTTTCTAACAATTGTATAACGAAATTTGTTATTTATGGAAAATATTGCATGCATTCCCTACGAGACAAAAAAGAATGATGCCAGCGAGAATCTTTCTTAATTCTAAAATTCAAAATGTTTTATCTCGCAAATGACAACTTTTTAAGATACGTTTTCACTAATGAACTCGCCTCGACGAGATCTTCAAAACTAGCACCCATGTTAATATGTTTCGACAACTTTTTTTTTCGGGCTAAAAGTTATCAACCCTGAAATACGTCATTTATCAACCGTAAACTTAAAAACTTACCAACCAAAAAATCTAATTCATTTTTAATATTTTAGCGACTATTTTTTTAGTTTACAAGCTATCAACCCGATGCCTCGTTATTTATCAACGGTAAATATAAATAACTTCCAACCCTAAAAAGCTAATTTTATTTAGAATATTTTAGCGACTCTTTTTAGTTTAGAAGCTATCAACCCGTTGCCCCGAACGGTGAATATAAATACCGATCAACCTTAAAAAGCTAATTTTATTTAGAATATTGTAGGCACTCTTTTCTAGTTTAGAAGCTATCAACTCGTTGCCCCGTTATTTATCAACGGTAATTATTAATAACTATCAATCCTAAAAAGTTAATTTCACTTAGAATATTTTAGCGACCATTTTTTTAGTTTACAAGCTATCAACCCGGCGCCCCGTTATTTATCAATGGTAAATATAAATAACTACCAACCATAAAAAGTATTTCATTTAGAATATTTTAGCGAATCTTTTTTAATTTACAATCTATCAACTCGGTGCCTCCTTATTTATCAATGGTACAAAAAATAACTACTAACCCTAAAAAATATTTCATTTAGAATATTTTAACGACTTTTTTTAGTTTACAAGCTATAAACACGGCGACCCGTAATTTATCAACAGTAAATGTGAGAAATTACCGACCCTAATAGTTGATATCCTTTGGAATATTTTGCCACTATTTTTTAGTTCACAAGTGATCAACCTCTCCACCCGTCATTTATCAACGATAAAATATAAAAACTATCAACCCTAGAAAGTAAATTTTGTTTATAATACATTTTTTAATCTTACAAGCTATCAACCCGGTGATCCGTTATTTATCAACGGGAAATATAAATAACTATCAACACTAAAAAGTAACTTTTAATTAGAATACTTTAGCAACATTTTGTAGCTTACAAGCTATCAACCCGGTGCCCCGTTATTTATCAACGGTAAATATAAATAACTATCAACCCTAAAAAAAAAGCTAATTTCATTTAGAATATTTTAGCGACTATTTTTTAGTGTACAAGCAATCAACCCGGTGCCCAGTTATTTGTCAACGGTAAAATAAATAACTATCAATCCTAAAAAGTTAATTTCATTTAGAATATTTTATCGACTCTTTTTTTTACAAGTTATCAATCCGGTGCCCCGGTATTTATCAACGGTAAATTTAAATATCTAGCAACCCTAAAAAGTAAATTTCATTTAGAATATTTTAGCGACTCTTTTTTTACATGTTATCAACCCGGTGCCCCGGTATTTATCAACGGTATATTTAAATACCTAGTAACCCTGAAAAGTAAATTTTATTTGCAACTAAAATTCCACTTTTTAGCTTACAACTTAAAATAGTACTTAATTTGAGTAGCAAGTGGTAGTTCATTTGAGTTGCAAGTGGATCCCCCACCCGTTATTTCCCCCCTAAAAACCACTAGTCTGAAAAAGGGAATTATAAAAATTAATTCAAAAAAATGAATTATCGTACGAAAATAACAAAAAAATGGAATTATAAAAAGAGAATTGTCAAAAGGGAATTGTAAAAAGGGAATTGTTCAAAGGGAAACATTAATTAGCGTACGAAAATACTGATTAAAAGGGAATTGCAAAATACACCATGCACATGATCCGGTCCAATCATTCATCCATCTACGCATGGAAAGGTGCATAGCATGCAATCAGCATATGCATGTGTATGTGCAAGGTGATTAGTGATAAAAAAATGTGGCAGGTAATTAGTGAGAAAGGAAATGGCAGGTGAATGTGCATAGCTGCATGTGAAAGGGATTGCACAAAACGATAACATATGCATGGCCCGCATGTGTATTAGTGGAGTTGCATGTGCAAGTGCGATTAATGCAGAACTGCATGCAGAAAACGACAAAAAAGAGACAGCAGAGAAAGGAATTGAATCACGCTCCGCGTGAGCGCTTCGCGCAGGAAAACAACCGCGCTCGCGGTCAAACGCGAGGGAGGGAATCTGGCTATACACACTATCTAGCGCGGTTTAGCGAGATTTAGCATGCTATTTCATAATTGATTTCGTAGTGTAAATATTTTAGATTCTTTATAGCAACGCTAAACTGGTGATATATCACGCTTTTTTCACCAGAAGTCTAAATACTAAGGCCTCGTTCGGCAGGCTTGGATTAGCGTGTTTTATTTCAAGTGTTTTGGGTGAATGGGTCGTGGATCAAGTGTGTTTTGGAGATTGAGGTGTTTTTAGCTGAATCAGGTGCTGATCCGTCGGAGTAGGTCGGGTAGGTGGGGTGTAACCGAAAGATGATTTAATCGGAGCAGCCACAAAAATATACCCGATTCTGCCGTGGATGGACGAGGCAACGAGAAACTTGGCGACCAAAAAACGCGAGGTATGTGGAGCGTTTTGTGATCCCCGTGGGAACCACGGTTATTTTAGCGCACCACGTGGGATTAATGGGCTTGACCCGTCCAAAACCAGTGTACTGAACAATTCATCGGGTGTTTCAGGTTGTTACCTAGAGTTGGCATGGAAAATTACACGAGAAAACACTTGAATCCCGGCCTGCCGAACGAGGCCTAAGGATCTAAAAAGAAAAGTAATGGAGGTTTCGTACACTCAACAAATGCATGGTATCATATGATGTTTCGACGCACTATTTACAACTAGAACACAATTTCTGTCCGAAGTATTAGAGTTTTGTTGACAAGTCTACCTTAATGGTGCCTTTTCCGTTTAGGACAAGAAATGAGAAGCCAAACTTTTGTACACTCTACCAAGGTGCACTACTTTGCCCATAAGTGTTTTTTAAAATCTTTTTTGATACGCATGTAATCCATTCACACTTCCTCCATGTGCGGTCGGGTCTAAAGCTTCAAGCAACGCCGCCTGTCCCATGATACCATGTATCCACCCAATGTTATATGAAACTTGACCATTACCCCTCCCAAGACGCATAACATCGTGAACTTAGCAAGTTTGGGAGTGTTCTCTGCTTTCCCAAACGATAGGGACACGTAGCCTCCCCTAGGTGGTTCGATGCCATTCACCGGATGATATGCGGTAGGAAGAAGGTATGGCCGACTCACCTATCCCATACCAGATATTCTACTTAACACTATCTTTACGACTCTTGAGTACATGATAACACTTTTTATTAATCCTAGTTATTGTTACCGTTCAATTGAACTCCATCCTCCGCACAAATACTCATCCTTAAATTTGTAATGATGTTAAGTAATCTTTCTTTTGGTGTTATCTCGGAGTGCATTCCGGTGATACTTTGTAATGATGTTAAGTAATCAATAAACCGTCATGATTCTCAAAAAAAAATACAAATACACGCATCTCTCATGTGGTGTTCTTATAAAAAACGATGAAAAGAGGGGAGCCTAAATGCAGTAAATTGCATCCTTATTTAAGTTGAACCAAAAACTTATTCAAGCTGAAGAAAATGACGACAACTTATTCGAATTTGACCCGATAGAGTAGGCGAGTAGCTACCATGGACTTCTTTCTAAAAACTTCTCACCGTTGTAGTAACTTGAGGAACTGAGCCTGGAACTCATCCATCTGCGCCGGCAATAATAGAGAGACTGACACTTGCACCCCGTGGCCGTCCTTGGCACGCATCAGCACCACATGACCATCGTCGTTCATCCTAGCATTCTCGGTCCACCTCGGCCTTCCCCACCCGAAGTCAGCAACCTCGTATGCCTTGAATCCCGGCGAGCCCGACACATGCATCAGGCGGTCCATGTCGACCGTGAGTAGCGGTGTCAGGAAATCCAGCCCGGCCACGGGGTCTTTGGCCATCTTGCAGACTTCGTCCTGGACAGCCGATGCCGCAGCAACTAGGGCATGGTCGGCCTGGAGTTCACCCGCGGGGAGCCTCGCAAGGCATCCGGTGAGGCACGAGCCGGTGTACGCCTCGTCGACGGGAGGGTCGAGGCGTCGGCGGGCGTCGGCGAAGAAAAAGAAGAGCACGTCGTCGTCCCCGGAGAATTGCTTGCACCGAACGAAGCATGTCCACGCGAGCCCGGCGATGGCGGCAAAGGCGGACAGGGGGTGAGAGAGTAGGTACACCCCGTTGGATTCCGAGAGATGGATGATGCGCTTCTTGAGGAGTTCTATGTCCTGCTTCTCCAATGTGAATCCTCGGACTCGGGTGAACGGCCTAATGGTTTCTCCAGTGGTCGGCATCGGCAGTGTCGCCTGCGCGTGAAAAACAGAAAAGCTAGGCATAGTCATCAAACACATTAGATTTGTCATAAGAGGTGTGATTAGTTCTCAGTTGCACGAGAATTAAGCTAATTATGTGATGTTATTGAATTCCTGACTAGCACACGTTACGATCGAGATAATCGAACGTTTCAGACATTTTTTCTTAGTTGCAACCGACGACATTTGTGACTAGAAATCTCGGTTACAACTCATCCTAGCACAAATCAGGATGCAATCCTATGGATCAGAAGTCGATTGGGAATTAATAAAACCGTTACTTAAAGCATTGATAATATATGTTTTGACAAATTTGTAAGTATATATATCTTAAGGGTTTGCTTCTCTCAGCTAGCCTTAGAATTAAGTTAGTACTAAGTCAAATCCTACACTGTCTTCGTGCACATACAATTGCTAGGTGAGTTGCAACTAAGCTTTTTAAGTTGAAGGTAGGGTTGCAACAGAGATTTTTTTTCAGTTGCAAGCGAGGATGCAACTAAAAATACCTCAAACCGTTAGATTTGCTTTGTGATACGTCATAGACACAAGTTGCAATATGGGTTGTCACTGAGATTTGATAAGCCTTATCAAACTGAGAACTTTTAGTTGACTGAGAATTAACAACATCCTACATTTTAATATTAGAGACAGAGATTTTTTTTTCATACAAATTTACTAAACATGTTTATTGAGTCGGGATAATTTCTTTTTGTTTTTTGAATATATGTCGGGATAATATTGGTTTCCTAAGTTGGTTTCACAGATTTTATTCATGTAGATCTAGAAAAAATCACGGCTTTGTAAGTATAATTTTTAACATGGATCTCAACGTCTGACCAAGAACTAATCAAAATGATTTCTGGAAGACTTAGAATTAGTAAAACCGTTGATAATATGAGCATGATGAAGAGGCTACATGTTCCTCCTGTGGCGACAAAAAAAAAACTTACCAAAGGCAAGTTTGGCGCGAACTTCTGCAAGACCTCTCTAGCAAGCTCGTCACCACGAGGCAGTTTGACGAGCGAGCGATCGAATGTTGGCGTCGCGGCGGCCGGCGTGTTGCCCCGACACGCCGTCGCCCACGCCTCCACGAACGCCCAGAGTGAGCGCCCGTCAGCGACGGCGTGGTGCACTGTCACCCCGAGCGCCATGCCCATGCCGCCGTCCAAACGCGTGACCTGCACGGCCAGAACGCGGACCGGCAGCTCGCTCATGTCCACCTCCGGCACAAGCAGCCTAAGCACGCTTATGTCGTACTCCTCGTCGCCGGAGAGGCGCCGGATGTCCGCGTCGGACTCTGCGACAACGAACCTGACGCCGTCGGTGGCGGAGCAGCTGATGCCGACGTCGCCAGTGTCCTTGAGGTGGACGAGCTTGCCTGCAAGTGGCGCGAAGCTGCTCAGTGTCGCGGCGAGGGAGGAACGGAGGCACTCGAGGACGGTATCGAAGGGGGATGTGTGATCGGCGCCGTCTAAGTCGAAGAGGAGGACGCGCTGCACCACCGGGAAGAAGGTGAGCCACTGCGCTTCCATGGCGTTGAGCTTGATCGGCTCCGGCGACGGCGTGGCGGTCGCCGGCACGGAGACGTAGCTGGCGTCGATGACTCTCACAGCAGACATGTTCGATCAATGGTGGTGTGTATGTGTGAGATCATTCATATATAATACCTTAGGGTCTATTTGGTTTCCATCAACAATTTGTCAAGCCATAATTTGGAAGGTATAGTTTAGTTGACATGTGCTTGGTTTTTTGCTCACTTTGATTTGCTACACTTTATTGCACGTATAGTTCATTTGTTATAGTCTCAATTTTCTTGCCAACTTTTGACAAAGTTCGGCTACAATATTTTAAGCCACATTTTCATGACTAGCCACTTTTATAACTAGCCACATTTTAACTTGACAAATTGTAGCTAAAACCAAACAAACCCGTAGTACAAAAATTCACGGGTCGATTCATATACAGTACTGCTAATTGTGTATCGTAACTTGTGCTAATTGTGTAACGTAACTTGTAGATCGTGGCATCACTCTGATCTCGTCATATACAATAAGTTGTCACGCGACAGGCGTGTAAGGTTTTTAAATTAGATCGTGGCTGATTCCACAGCTGGTTATTGAAATGTGGATCTTCACAGTTGACACTCTATATGTGGAGCAGGTGCTACAAAGTTCCATTTTGGGGACGAGGGCTCGTTCACCAAAGTCCATGCGAATCTTTCCAAGATAGTACTTTCGCTAATTTAAAACGCGATCTTTGGACTGCTTGTTTAATGTAACGACGGCATCTCCTTGTCCAATCTAGCTTAACCCTGTCCTCTTCTTTTGTTGATCCACATACGTGACGCCGTCGAGCCCGACTGGCCTGCAAGGGCGGCGTCCCTTGTCCAATCTAGCTAGCCCTGGCGTCTTCTTTGTTGATCCACGTAACGTGACGCCGTCGGGTAAAGCACGAGCTCGACTGGCCTGCAAGGGCGGCGTCCCTTGTCCAATCTAGCAGCGCCCTGGCCTCTTCTTCCATGATCACCTAAGAGCATCTCTAGCAGAACCCATGTTCTTCCGAACCGAAAAAAATGAGTTCAGTCTTCCGAAAAGCGTGAAGCGAGCGTTTTTTTAGCGTGGCGCAGAACAGCATCCGTATTCGGAACCAAAAAACGTCGATTTCAAAATTTGCCGGTAAAGTGATCATCGGAAACAAGCAGTAGAACTAAAATTCAAACATATTTAGGCATAATTCGGATGCTACGATCGATAGATACATTGCATTTGAGAGCATCTCCACCGGCGGCCCCCAAATAGTCGCCGACAGGGACGCCGGCACTGCTGTATGGAGGGCACCAGCAGTGCATCCTCCATTTGGGAACGTTGTTCCAACACCGGCGCCTCCCAAACGGCGGCCCCCAAGTTTTTCTTTTCTTTTTACAATATTTTGAAATAACGTATCAATCACATTTTATTCATAGAATCACACAAATAGAATTAAATTATTCATACAATAAATCAAACAAATAGTACTTAAATTATTCATACAAACCAACAAACAAATAGTACTTAAATTATTCGTACAACCCAACAAACAAATAGTACTTAAATTATTCATCAAGGCAAACAAATAGAAATAAGATCATGCATTGTTGGCTGCTCCTCTCCTCGCCCACAAATGCTCAGCTAGATCCGCCTTCAGTTGTGCATGGACACCTGCATCTCAAATTTCATTGTGCATATGCAGAAAAGCAGCAAATTCTTGGGGCACATGCTCTACCTCAGCTAGTGGCCCTTGATAATCAAATGGATTATCATCCTGCACAGGTGCGTCGCGCTCGCTCTAAATGATCATATTGTGGGTGATCACACATGCGTTCATCACCTCCCACATATGTGCCTCAGACCAAGTGAGAACAGGGTACCTGACAATGGCAAAACGCTGCTGAAGCACCCCAAAAGCACGCTCAACATCCTTGTGTGCCGCTTCCTGGCATGTTGCAAAATAGGCTTCCATCTCGTTTGATGAAGAGGGAATTGTCTTCACAAATGTAGCATACGTCGGGTAGATACCATCAGCTAGATAGTACCCCTTGTTGTATGCGTGGACGTTTACCTCAAAGTTCACGGCAGGAGCTTGTCCCTCAGCTAGCCTTGCAAACACCGGAGAGCGTTGCAGCACATTGATATCATTGTTTGTTCCTGCCATGCCAAAAAATGCATGCCAAATCCAAAGTTCCTGGTCTGCCACCGCCTCAAGAATGACACTGCACTCACCAGTATGGCCCTTGTAGATCCCCTGCCAAGCAAAAGGGCAATTCTTCTAGCCCCAATGCATACAGTCAATGCTTCCGAGCATCCCAGGAAACCCTCTTGTTGCATTCTTTTGCAGGATCCGAGCTGTATCATCTGCTCTTGGTGCTCGCAAATAGTCTTTACCAAACACCGACGGCTCGCCAGAACTTTTAGAGAGCCTATGTGCATGTCGACTCTGCCATCCGTAGGTAGTCATTGGCTGTATCTGGAGGAGATCCGTATGCAAGTCAGCGCATTGCAGCAGTGCACTTCTGAATTAAGGTGAAGCCACACAAACCTGTGCAATCTTTCTTGGCCATGAAGTACGTGTTGTACTCCCTGACACCGTGGACCATCTTCAAGAACAGGTCCTTGTTCATCCTAAACCGGCGCCGAAATTCCTTCGGCGAATGAGTCATGTCGTCGTTGAAGTAGTCGGCGTCAAGCAGCATTGCGCCGGCTTGACGATTCCTGTTGATGTTCCTCCTCTTCCCTGGCTTGGAGCCGCTGAAGGAGATATGCCCTAGAGGCAATAATAAAGTGGTTATTATTTATATCTCTATGTTTATGATAAATGTTTATATGTCATGCTATAATTGTATTAACCGAAACATTAGTACATGTGTGATATGTAGACAACAAGAAGTCCCTAGTATGCCTCTTAAACTAGCTTGTTGATTAATGGATGATTAGTTTCATAATCATGAACATTGGATGTTATTAATAACAAGGTTATATCATTATATGAATGATGTAATGGACACACCCAATTAAGCGTAGCATAAGATCTCGTCATTAAGTTATTTGCTATAAGCTTTCGATACATAGTTACCTAGTCCTTATAACCATGAGATCATGTAAATCACTTATATCTGGAAAGGTACTTTGATTACATCAAACACCACCGCGTAAATGGGTGGCTATAAAGGTGGGATTAAGTATCCGGAAAGTATGAGTTGAGGCACATGGATCAACAAGTGGGATTTGTCCATCCCGATGACCGATAGATATACTCCGGGCCCTCTCGGTGGAATGTCGTCTAATGTCTTGCAAGCATATGAATGAGTTCATAAGAGACCACATACCACGGTACGAGTAAAGAGTACTTGTCAGGAGACGAGGTTGAACAAGGTATGGAGTAATACCGAAGATCAAACCTCGGACAAGTAAAATATCGCGTGACAAAAGGAATTGGTATCGTATGTGAATGATTCATTCGATCACTAAGTCATCGTTGAATATGTGGGAGCCATTATGGATCTCCAGATCCCGCTATTGGTTATTGGTCGGAGTGAGTACTCAACCATGTCCGCATAGTTCACGAACCGTAGGGTGACACACTTAAAGTTGGATGTTGAAATGGTAGTACTTGAATATGGAATGGAGTTCGAATATTTGTTCGGAGTCCCGGATGAGATCCCGGACATCATGAGGAGTTCCGGAATGGTCCGGAGAATAAGATTCATATATAGGATGTCATTTTATGTGAATAAAATGTCGCGGAACGTTCTATGGAAGGTTCTAGAAGGTTCTAGAATAGTCCGGAAGAAACCACCAAGGAAGGTGGAGTCCACATGGGACTCCACCTCCATGGCCGGCCAACCCTAGTGGGGGAGGAGTCCCAAGTGGACTCCCCCTTAGGGGGCCGGCCACCCCCCCCATATGGGAGGTGGAACTCCCACCTTGGTGGGAGTCCTAGCTTGGGTAGGTTTCCCCACCATATGGAAGGTTTTTGGTTCGGGTCTTATTCGAAGACTTGGAGACCAACACTTGGGGTTCCACCTATATAATGAGGGGCCAAGGGAGGGGGCCGGCCACCCAAGAACCACCAAGGTGGCCGCACCCCATAGTGGCCGGCGCCCCCTCTCCCCAAACCCTAGCCGCCCCGCTCCTCCACTTCCCGCACGCTTAGCGAAGCTCCGCCGGACTTCTCCACCACCACCGACACCACGCCGTCGTGCTGTCGGATTCAAGAGGAGCTACTACTTCCGCTGCCCGCCGGAACGGGGAGGTGGACGTCGTCTTCATCAACAACCGAACGTGTGACCGAGTACGGAGGTGCTGCCCGTTCGTGGCGCCGGAACCGATCGTGATCAAGATCTTCTACGCGCTTTTGCAAGCGGCAAGTGAACGTCTACCGCAGCAACAAGAGCCTCATCTTGTAGGCTTTGGAATATCTTCAAGGGTGAGACTCGATACCCCTCGTTGCTACCGTCTTCTAGATTGCATCTTGGCTTGGATTGCGTGTTCGCGGTAGGAAAATTTTTGTTTTCTATGCAACGTTATCCTACGGTGGTATCGGAGCCGTGTCTATGCATAGATGGTTGCACGAGTAGAACACAATGGTTTTGTGGGCGTTGATGCTCTTGTTATCTTTAGTTGAGTACTTTGCATCTTTATGGCATAGTGGGATGAAGCGGCTCGGACTAACTTTACATGACCGCGTTCATGAGACTTGTTCCTCGTTCGACATGCAACTTGTATTGCATAAGAGGCTTTGCGGGTGTCTGTCTCTCCTACTATAGTAAAGATTCAATTTACTCTTCTATTGACAACATTAATATCAACGTTGTGGTTCATGTTCGTAGGTAGATTAGATCTATATCGAAAACCCTAAACCACGTAAAATATGCAAACCAAATTAGAGAGCGTCTAACTTGTTTTTGCAGGGTTTGGTGATGTGATATTGCCATAATGTGATGATGAATATGTATGAGATGATCATTATTGTATTGTGGCAACCGGCAGGAGCCTTATGGTTGTCTTTAAATTTCATGTTGAGTAGTATTTCAAAGTAGTTGTAATAGTTGCTACATGGAGGACAATCATGAAGACGGCGCCATTGACCTTGGTGCTTCGCCGACGATGATGGAGATCATGCCCGAAGATGATGGAGATCATGTCCGTGCTTTGGAGATGAAGACCAAAGGCGCAAAGACAAAAGGGCCATATCATATCACATATGAACTGCATGTGATGTTAATCCTTTTATGCATCTTATTTTGCTTAGATCGCGACGGTAGCATTATAAGATGATCCCTCACTAAAATCTCAAGATAATAAAGTGTTCATCCTTAGTAGCACCGTTGCCAAGACTTGTCGTTTCGAAGCATCTCGTGATGATCGGGTGTGATAGAATCAACAAGTGCATACAACGGGTGCAAGCCGCTTTGCACATGCGGATACTAAGGTGGCCTTGACGAGCCTAGCATGTACAGACATGGTCTCGGAACACGTGATACCGAAAGGTAGAGCATGAATCATATGATTGATATGATGAACACTTTGAGTGTTCGCCATTGAAATTACACCTTGTCTCGTGATGATCGGACTATGGTGTGGTGGATTTGGTTCGTGTGATCACTAAGACAATGCGAGGGATATTGTTTTGAGTGGGAGTTCACCTAGATTTTTGATTATATTGAATTAAAATTTGAACTCAATTTGTCATAAACTTAGTCTAAACTATTGCAAATATATGTTGTAGAGATGGCGTCCCCAATCAATTTTAACCAGTTCCTAGAGAATGAAAAGCTTAAGAGCAACGGTAGCAACTTCACCGACTGGTTCCGTCATGTGAGGATTTTCCTCTCTGGCGGAAATCTGCAATATGTGCTTGATGCACCGCTAGGTGACCCTCCTGCAGAAACTGAAACCGATGAAGTAAAAGCTGTTTACGAGACTTGGAAAACTCGGTACTCTCAAGTTCAGTGTGCCATCCTGTGCAGTCTGGAATCCGATCTTCAAAAACGTTTTGAGCACCACGATCCTCATGAGTTGAAGAAAGAGTTGAAGACTATTTTCGAGACTCATGCGGCCGTGGAATGCTATGAAGCATCGAAACATTTCTTCAGCTCGTATGATGGAAGAAGGCAGCTCCATTAGTGAGCACATGCTCGCCATGACCGGGCATGCGAAGAAACTCGGTGACTTGGGAATAGTGATTCCTAACAGGATCGGGGATTAATCGTGTCCTTCAATCACTGCCACCAAGTTACAAGAACTTTGTGATGAACTACAATATGCGGAACATGAACAAGGAGTTACCTCGAACTCTTTGGCATGCTAAAAGCTGCTCGAGATTGAGATCAAGAAAGAGCACCAAGTGTTGATGGTCAACAAGACCACTAGTTTCAAGAAACAGGGCAAGTCTAAGGGAAAATTCAAGAAGGGTGGCAAGAAAGCTGCCACGCCTCCTATGAAACCTAAGAACGGCCCTAAGCCTGATGCTGATTGCTATTATCGCAAGGAGAAGGGACACTGGAAGCGTAATTGCTCCAAGTATCCGGCTGATCCGAAGAGCGGCCTTGTCAAGAAGAAGAAAGAAGGTATATCCGATATACATGTTATAGATGTTTATCTCACTCGGTTCTCGTTCTAGTACCTGGGTATTTGATACTGGTTCGGTTGCTCATATCCGTAACTCGAAACGAGGAACTAAAGAATAAACGAAGACTACCGAAAGATGAAGTGACAATGCGCGTTGGAAATGGATCCAAAGTCGATGTGATCGTTGTCGGCACACTTCCTCTACATCTACCTTCGGGATTAGTTTTAAGCCTAAATAATTGTTATTTTGTACCCGCGTTGAGCATGAACATTATATCCGGATCTTGTTTAATGCAAGACGGTTATTCATTCAAGTCTGAGAATAATGGTTGTTCTATTTTTATGAATAATATCTTTTATGGTCGAGCACCACAAAAGAATGGCTTATTTCTGTTAGATCTCGATAGTAGTGATACGCATATACATAACATTGATGCTAAGCGAATTAAATTGAATGATAATTCTACTTATATGTGGCACTGTCGTCTTGGTCATATTGGAGTGAAACGCATGGAGAAACTCCATACCGATGGATTACTTGAATCACTTGACTTTGAGTCACTTGATAGATGCGAAGCATGTCTAATAGGAAAAATGACTAAGACTCCATTTTCACGGTATAATGGAGCGAGCTACCGACTTATTGGAAATCATACATACCGATGTGTGCGGACCAATGAGTGTAGCATCGCGCGGTGGTTATCATTATGTTCTAACCTTCACGAGATGATCCGAGTAGATATGGGTATATCTATTTCATGAAACATAAATCCGAAACTTTCGAGAAGTTTAAGGAATTTCAAAGTGAAGTAGAAAATCAACGTAACAAGAAGATCAAATTTCTACGATCTGATCGTGGAGGTGAATATCTGAGTTATGAGTTTGGCATGCATTTAAAGAAATGCGGAATACTTTCGCAATTGACACCGCCGGGAACACCACAACGAAACGGTGTGTCCGAAACGTCGTAATCGAACTCTCTTAGATATGGTTCGATCTATGATGTCTCTTACTGATTTGCCATTATCATTTTGGAGTTATGCATTAGAGACAGCCGCATTCACTTTAAATAGAGCACCATCAAAATCCGTAGAAACGACACCGTATGAATTATGGTTTAATAAGAAACCTAAGTCTGTCGTTCTGAAAGTTTGGGGTTGCGAAGCCTATGTAAAGAAGTTACAACCGGACAAGCTAGAACCCAAAGCGGAGAAATGCGTCTTCATAGGATACCCTAAGGAAACTATAGGGTATACTTTCTATCACAAATCCGAAGGCAAAATATTTGTTGCTAAGAACGGAACCTTTCTTGAGAAAGAATTTCTCACTAAAGAAGTGACTGGAAGAAAAGTAGAACTCGATGAGATTGATGAATCTATACTCGTTGATCAGAGTAGCGCGATGCACCGGAAGTTGTACCTGTACCGCCTACATCGGCAACGAGAGGAAGCTAATGATAATGATCATAAAACTTCGAACGAGGAAACTACCGAACCTCGCGGATCGACAAGGGAACGTGCCACTCCTGATTGGTATGATCCTTGTCTAAATGTCATGATTGTGGATAACAATGATGAGGACCCTGCGACGTATGAAGAAGCGATGATGAGCCCAGATTCCAACAAATGGCAAGAAGCCATGAAATCCGAAATGGGATCCATGTATAATAACAAAGTATGGACTTTGGTAGACTTACCTGATAGCCGAAAGGCTGTCGAGAATAAATGGATCTTCAAGAGAAAAACAGATGCTGCTGGTAATATTACTGTCTATAAAGCTCGACTTGTCGCAAAGGGTTTCCGACAAATTCAAGGAGTTGACTACGATGAGACTTTCTCACCTGTAGCGAAGCTAAAATCGTGAGGATTTTGTTAGCAATAGCTGCATTTTTCGATTATGAGATTTGGCGGATGGATGTCAAAACGGCGTTCCTTAATGGAGACATTGAGGAAGAGTTGTATATGGTACAACCCAAAGGTTTTGTCGATCCTAAAAATGCTGACAAAGTATGCAAACTTCGGCGTTCAATCTATGGACTGAAACAAGCATCAAGAAGTTGGAACCGACGCTTTGATAAGGTGATCAAAGACTTCGGGTTTATACGAGTGTCATGGAGAGGCCTGTATTTACAAGAAAGTGAGTGGGAGCTCCGTAGCATTCCCGATATTATATGTAGATGACATATTATTAATTGGGAATGATATAGAACTATTAAGCGATGTAAAAGGTTATTTGAATAATAGTTTTTCAATGAAAGACCTTGGTGAAGCATCGTATATATTAGGCATCAAGATTTATAGAGATAGATCAAGACGTCTAATAGGGCTATCACAGAGTACATATCTGGACAAGATTCTAAGAGCATCTCCACTCGTCCCCCCGAACAGGCCCCCGGCGAGCGTTTTTTCCATCCGGACGGCGTAATTCGGCCCAGTCGCGCCCCCGGTTCCTCGTTTTCGTCCGGATTTGGGCCTAAATTCATCCGGCGATCCCACGACATCCCCGGCCCCCGGGAGCGCTCGGGGACTCGGACGAAACGAAAGCGCGCGAAACGGCGAGGAAACTTCCCGCGCGTTTGGTGGCCCCAACTTATCGGCGAGAGAAACCGATCGTCATCCTCATCGCATCGTCTTCCGCGCGCTGTAAAAGCCTGCCGCCGGTCTGCATTCGCCGGCCACGCGGCGAGTTAATGTCGTCGTCTTCCTCGCGCACATCGAGGGCGGCAACTTCCCGGTGCTCACGATGCCCCCTCTATCGGCATCGAGGGCATCGGCGAGCCGCCGTCGGGGAAGCGTCTGGCAGCCACGGCGCATGGCTGCCAGCTCGTCGTCTTCCGGATCGGCGTCAAGGTCATCCTTGGCGCCGGTGAAGAGGAGGAGGCGACGTCGCCTTCGACGCCGGTGCGCGTCAAGAAGGAGCCGGCGTCTCCGCCGGCGACCGAAGGGCGCAGCGGCGGCGCCCTCGTCATCCGAGAACAGCCTTCCGCGCCGCGAGCGGCCGGAAGAAGACGAAGAAGAGGCCGCCGCAAGCCAGCTCGCCGAGGAGGAGGCGAAGCGCGCGGAGGACGCCGTGATGGCGGAGGCGATCGCCGGGTCGCTGCACGACATGGAGGAGGAGAAGCGCGCGGACGACGCCGCACCGGACCGGGCCGGGCGCGACCGGGAGCGCGAGGAGGCGGAGCAGCAGTGGCGGCTGCTGGACCTGGCCGCCGCACGCCAACTCGCCGCCCGCGCCGCTCCAACCGCCAACGACGATGTCGCGCGGTACCGCCGTCCTGTGACACCTCCATCCGGCGTCGCTGTCCCCGTCGTCGACCTCGAGTCCTCCGACGACGACTGGTACAAGCCATCCCCGGGGTGGGGAGACGCCGGCCAGGGCAGCAGCAGCCAGGCCGCGCAGCCAAAGGCCAACGACGACGGCTCCGACGACGACGGCGGCGACTACACGGTGTTCTACCGCCATTTCGGCATGTAGAGCGCCGTGTTTTAAAATTAGCGTTTGAATTCCCCTAGCCGAATTCGAAATATAGTCGAGTCGGCCTCTATGTATGAACTCCTCCCGTAATGTAATAAATATCATTAAATTTAGTCTATATTCACCCGTTTTTAGCCGTAGTTTGTCAAGTTTCCGTTTTTAAAATTCGCATCGTCGACTTCGCCTGGGCACGCGGCTGGGAAACTACTACTCCCCACGCCAAATCTTCCTCCAATCCGGACGAAAATTTCGCCGGATTTGGGCGTGGGGAGCGCCAACGAGTGGGGATGCTCTAAAGAAATTTAGAATGGACGAAAGTAAGAAAGGGTTCTTACCTATGTTACCAGGCAAGGTCTTGAGTAAGACTCAAGGACCGGCTACGGCAGAAGAAAGAGAAAGGATGAGTAATATCCCCTATGCCTCGGCGAGTAGGATCTATCATGTATGCCATGCTATGTACTAGACCGGATATAGCACATGCTCGTTAGTCCGACTAGCGAGATATCAAAGTGATCCGGGAATGGAACACTTGGACAGCGGTCAAGAATATCCTGAAGTACTTGAAAAGAACTAAGGATATGTTTCTTTGTTATGGAGGTGACCAAGAGCTCGTTGTAAATGGTTACACCGATGCAAGTTGGAACACCGATCCCGATGACTCTAAGTCACGGTCCGGGTACGTGTTTATATTGAATGGTGCTGCGATGAGCTGGGCAAGCTCGAAGCAGAGTGCACGGTGGCGAAGTCTTCAACGGAATCGAGTACATAGCGGCTTCGGAGGCTTCATCAGAAGCGGTATGGATGAAGAGGTTCATTGTAGAGCTCGGTGTGGTTCCTAGTGCATTGGACCCATTAATCATTTACTGTGATAACATGGGTGCCATCGCCAATGCACAAGAGCCAAGGTCACACAAGAGGCTGAAGCATATCAAGCTGCGTTACCACTCGATTCGCGAGTACATCGAAGATGGAGAAGTAAAGATTTGCAAAGTACACACCGATCTGAATGTAGCAGATCCGTTGACTAAAGCTCTCCCTAGGGCAAAACATGACCAACACCAAAATGCCATGGGTGTTAGGTATATTACAATGTAATCTAGATTATTGACTCTAGTGCAAGTGGGAGACTGAAGGAGATATGCCCTAGAGGCAATAATAAAGTGGTTATTATTTATATCTCTATGTTTATGATAAATGTTTATATGTCATGCTATAATTGTATTAACCGAAACATTAGTACATGTGTGATATGTAGACAACAAGAAGTCCCTAGTATGCCTCTTAAACTAGCTTGTTGATTAATGGATGATTAGTTTCATAATCATGAACATTGGATGTTATTAATAACAAGGTTATATCATTATATGAATGATGTAATGGACACACCCAATTAAGCGTAGCATAAGATCTCGTCATTAAGTTATTTGCTATAAGCTTTCGATACATAGTTACCTAGTCCTTATAACCATGAGATCATGTAAATCACTTATATCGGAAAGGTACTTTGATTACATCAAACACCACTTGCGTAAATGGGTGGCTATAAAGGTGGGATTAAGTATCCGGAAAGTATGAGTTGAGGCACATGGATCAACGATGGGATTTGTCCATCCCGATGACGGATAGATATACTCTGGGCCCTCTCGGTGGAATGTCGTCTAATGTCTTGCAAGCATATGAATGAGTTCATAAGAGACCACATACCACGGTACGAGTAAAGAGTACTTGTCAGGAGACGAGGTTGAACAAGGTATGGAGTAATACCGAAGATCAAACCTCGGACAAGTAAAATATCGCGTGACAAAAGGAATTGGTATCGTATGTGAATGGTTCATTCGATCACTAAGTCATCGTTGAATATGTGGGAGCCATTATGGATCTCCAGATCCCGCTATTGGTTATTGGTCGGAGTGAGTACTCAACCATGTCCGCATAGTTCACGAACCGTAGGGTGACACACTTAAAGTTGGATGTTGAAATGGTAGTACTTGAATATGGAATGGAGTTCGAATATTTGTTCGGAGTCCCGGATGAGATCCCGGACATCATGAGGAGTTCCGGAATGGTCCGGAGAATAAGATTCATATATAGGATGTCATTTTATGTGAATAAAATGTCGCGGAAGGTTCTATGGAAGGTTCTAGAAGGTTCTAGAATAGTCCGGAAGAAACCACCAAGGAAGGTGGAGTCCACATGGGACTCCACCTCCATGGCCGCCCAACCCTAGTGGGGGAGGAGTCCCAAGTGGACTCCCCCTTTGGGGGCCGGCCACCCCCCCATATGGGAGGTGGAACTCCCACCTTGGTGGGAGTCCTAGCTTGGGTAGGTTTCCCCACCATATGGAAGGTTTTTGGTTCGGGTCTTATTCGAAGACTTGGAGACCAACACTTGGGGTTCCACCTATATAATGAGGGGCCAAGGGGAGGGGCCGGCCACCCAAGAACCACCAAGGTGGCCGCACCCCATAGTGGCCGGCGCCCCCTCTCCCCAAACCCTAGCCGCCCCGCTCCTCCACTTCCCGCACGCTTAGCGAAGCTCCGCCGGACTTCTCCACCACCACCGACACCACGCCGTCGTGCTGTCGGATTCAAGAGGAGCTACTACTTCCGCTGCCCGGCTGGAACGGGGAGGTGGACGTCGTCTTCATCAACAACCGAACGTGTGACCGAGTACGGAGGTGCTGCCCGTTCGTGGCGCCGGAATCGATCGTGATCAAGATCTTCTACGCGCTTTTGCAAGCGGCAAGTGAACGTCTACCGCAGCAACAAGAGCCTCATCTTGTAGGCTTTGGAATCTCTTCAAGGGTGAGACTCGATACCCCCTCGTTGCTACCGTCTTCTAGATTGCATCTTGGCTTGGATTGCGTGTTCGCGGTAGGAAAATTTTTGTTTTCTATGCAACGTTATCCTACAGCCGCCGCGCCGAGGCACGACGAAGAAAGGCTGGCGAACGCGCATCATGTTCATCAGAATCAGATACTGTTGTTGCCGCCGAACAGCCTGAGCGTTCTGCTCCTCCGTGAACAGTTGCACCATCATCTCGTCGTCGTTGTCCATCGCGGCAATCGGACGAACACCTTGCGGGCGGGGCGATACTATGCGGCGAGCTCTGTTCCGGGCGAAACAGCGGCCACCGGTCGAGGGGGTGGCGGCCGTGTTGATGGACGGCGGTTCCTAGATGGTCGGCGGTGTCTATTGCAAGCAGGGTGGGCGCGGCGGCGACGGTGGCGATCTAGAGGGGTGGGAGTCGGCTCGAGCGTGTGTAGAAGGTGGGAAAACGGTGTGTCTGGCTGCCAGGCGGAGCCCACACTCGTTTTCAGACGTGTCGCGAGGTGCCGGCGTGCCCTATTCGCGCCCTTGGCGAAGGGGCCGGCACGGGGTTGCCGGCGATTCTATTGGGCTCCAAAATTGGCCGGCGCCATTTGGAGCACGCCGGTGCAAGCCCATTTTCGCTGCCGGCCCCCAAATTGCTATCGGGGCCGCTATCGGGGGCGTCGGTGGAGATGCTCTCGGGGGTCGTCGGCGACCACCTCCAAAACTAAACTAATTTCACCGGCGGCGAGCTACTATGCACGCCG
This sequence comes from Lolium rigidum, assembly GCF_022539505.1. Taxonomy (NCBI): domain Eukaryota; kingdom Viridiplantae; phylum Streptophyta; class Magnoliopsida; order Poales; family Poaceae; genus Lolium; species Lolium rigidum. The sequence goes on along the minus strand of NC_061514.1, from coordinate 49,492,851 downwards.
CGGCCAGACTACGCCGTCGGCGGCCTACTCGGAGTTGAGGTCGACGACCTCCTGCTTCACGCGGCGGACGTCCGCCTCCTTCTGTGCGGCCTCGTACTCGCGCACGGCACAGACGGCTTCCGCTTCCTCGAGGAGGAAACGCGCACGCGCCTCGGCGGCGAAGATGATGGCCACATGTTGCACCGCCGTCGCCTCCTCCTCGTTGTTGAGGACGAAGTCCCCGGACTGCAGCTGGAGGGTGCGCACCGGCACCTCCTCCTCCGGCACCTCCTCCTCCTCGTCACTGCTGTCCGAGGCAGGCCGCCACAGCGCACGGCCGGACGCGGCCAAGGACGACCCCTCGCCGCTATTTGCATAGCGCGCGAGCTTTCCTGGCGGCGTCAGACCCCAGTTGGTCCAGCGTCGCGCGCTCCGCTTCCGAGCGCCTTCGCTGTGGTTCCATTTGCGTTGCTCGGCCTCTGCTGAGCGCGGAGTTGATGAAGGAGAATTTATGTGCAACATTGAGTGGAACCCCAAGAGGAAGGTATGATGAGCACAGCAGAAAGTTTTCCCTCAGTAAGAAACCAAGGTTTATCGACATGTAGGAGAAAAATGTTCTCTCCCGAGGTGTTGCGAACCAGCTCGTGGCAGGGCGCACTGCCGGCGTCAGCAACAACATGGAGACCTGCACACAAACAACCAAGTACTTTGTCCCCAACTTTCAGCGAGGTTGTCAAGCTCACTGGTTTTGCTGAAAACAAAGGATTAAACGAACCGTGTGGAAGAAGAATTTTTTACAGAGAACAGAATAGGAAAATGATGTAGAAGATTGCAATTAAAAGAAGAAGGACCGGGGTCCACAGTTCACTAGAGGCGCCTCCCCAATAAAATAAATATGCTGGGTAAACAAATTACAGATGGGCAATTGACAAACAGAGATTCTACGCTAATGGTTGGTGCAGAATACATGCTATGAAAGTATGCGGGCATTACAACAATATACATAGACCGTAATTCAACTGCATCTATGACTAATAATCCACCTTCAGGATTGCATCTGCGACATCCTCCAGTATTAAGTTGCAAGCAACGGACTATCGCTTTAAGCAATGTGTGTAAAGTAAACGATGAAACTACCCTTGAATAGAACACCGTTGTTTTCTCCCTAGTAGCAACAGCACATCTACAACCGTAGAGAACAAGGTCACTTCCCATGGTTAAATAGAGTCATGAACCCACTATCGAGCATAAATACTCGCTCTTGAAGTCGCTAGCATCTACTTGGCCAGAGCATATACTAGAAACGGAGAGCATGCAAGATCATAATAACATAATACATAATCTTAACCAAAGCAATCTCTCTATAAATCGGATCCACATCAAACCAACATGTAGCAATTACAAATAGATGATCTTGATCATGTTAGGCAGCTCACAAGATCTATACATGAAGCACAACAATGAGAGTATAGCCATCTAGCTAGTGCTATGGACCCATGGTCCCGTGGAGGACTACTCACGCATCACCTCGGATGAAGACATGGCGATGTAGAGGCCTCCGGCGGTGATTTCCCTCTCCGGCAGGGTGCCGGGATGGACTGCAGAACCCTCCCGAACTAGGGTTTCGGTTGACGGCGGCGTCGGAACTTTTCATGGATGGAGGCTCGGGTCCCTGGGGTTTTCCCGATACGAGGAATAAATAGGCGGAAGAGCGGAGCAAACGAGGCGACGAGGCCCCAGTACATGGGCCAGGCGGGACCAAGGGTGGGGCCGCGCCTGCCCTGTGTACTGCCACGTGGCAGCTCTCCTGTGCGTGTCCTTCTGGCTCCGTCTTCGTCCCGAAAAAATAAGACTCTGGGCTTTTGTTTCGTCCAATTCCGAGAAAATTTCATGTACAACTTTTCTGAAACACAAAAACAGCAGAAAACAGGAACTGGCACTGCGTCAATGCATTAATAGGTTAGTCCCAAAAAATGCTAAAAAGTGTGGAAAAGTGCACATAAAACATATAAAAATTATAACAAAACAAGCATGGAGCATCAAAAATTATAGATACATTTCAGACGTATCAGCATCCCCAAGCTTAACTCATGCTCGTCCTCGAGTATGTAAGTGATAACAAACAAATAATTTTTGAGGTGACATGTTGTCACACTACTTTGATCAATCTAAGTGTAAAAGCAAACATAGCTGGAATCATAGAATCCTAACATAAGCATGATAGATATAATCAAACAATGAAACTTAATAACCATGCTAAAACATGAATAGTAATCAAACAAAAGAAAATGTATAACGTGCATGGAAAGCAAAGTGATTGTCAAGATCATAGCATAGATAAATAATAAAGTGGTACTCACCTTGTCCCATAAGTGAAAGCAAAACATAAATGCTTGGACACCTTTAAAGAATTATAAGAATGACTAGAAACAAAAAGTTTGAACAAGCAATACCATAATTATGAATCAATCAATATAATCTTGGGACCATGCACATAAAACTAAGAATGACAACTATGCTCTCATAAGTGGTGCATAAACTAGAAGGTGGAGACTCAACATAAAAGTAAAAGAAGGTCTCTCTTTGAGAGGCAAGTAAGATCACTCATATGCTAGAGCTTTTTATTGAAACAACAAGAGTATAAAATGCACTTTTGAGAGGTGGTTGTACATGTCAACGGGTAGTAAAAAAAGCTATTGTCATCTTCCATACTAAGCAAGTTTGAGAGCGGTTCCGAAATATTTGGGCGAAGCCTCTTTTCATTTATACTACTTATAAAATTGTGACACTCCTCCCAACCTTTGCTTACACATACCATGGCTAACCGAATCCGCGGGTGCTGACCAAGCAATCACAAACCATGGAGGAGTGCCATTTTCTTATAATTTTCCTATTTTCTTCCTCCATTGGAAGTTGTGGTCAAACCAGCACTTCCTTTTTTATATACTTTTTCATGTGACAAGCAAGATGAATCTCGCGAGTCTTTGAGTAACTTAACTAGTATGGAAGACGACAACCACAATTTTAATTTACTTCCTCATGAGCTAAAAACAATGTCACAAAACGAGGAACTCTTTGAATGTTTTAAAGGTAGCACACGAGCAAACTATTATGAAATGGCAATGAAATAAAACATATGGTAGATATGGTGGACACTTTGGCATATTTGATTTTTGGTGGTTGGATGCATGAATAAAATACTCACACAAATGGAGGCTAGAAAAAGACCGGGTGCGACCAACTAAGAGAGCATAATGGTCATAATCATGCACAGCGACAAAATATATTAATCAAAGCATAAAGTGATACAAAAGTTGCAAACTAAATGACAATAGAGGCAATAATTGACTGGAATGTAGTCATAATATGTTGCAAAACATGTGGAAAGTCGACCCAAATAAAAACATTCGCAGGAGAATATATACCACAATATTATGCTTTTCTATTGTATGCTAAAAACAATGCATGAAACCTTCAATGGCACACTAAACACTCTCAGTATTTGAGACTAATCATAATGAAAACATAATTAACAAGCTCATCATGAGAATAAAATCTAGCGAGATATGCAAAAATAACTATGCCATAGTCTAAAACGAATGAAGCTCGGTGTACAGATGGGTAGCTACGCACGCATTCAGCGATCTACACGTGTCTAACGCCGTGTCTTCTACCGTTTGTTTGTGATTAGGTGGGAACCGGACGTGTGGTCCTAAATAAAGCAGCTAGCTTCTTATCCTCTTCCCTCACCCACGAAACGTAGTAGCACTCCAGCGCCATAGCCCCGGCCACGGCCGCCGCCCACTCAACCATCCATGCCGCCGCTTTTTGCTTCACTCCCCCCTCCGTCGACGAGCTGCTGGAGTGCCCGACGCCATCACCTGCTTCGACGGCCTCGCCGTGTGGGACGCCCCGGCCGTGGGGGTCGAGGCCGCCGCCACTTGCTCGGGGAACTCCATGGATGCTCCGTCGACCAGTTGCTGGAGTGCCCGACGCCATCACCTGCTTCGACGGCCTCGCCGTGTGGTATGCCTCGGCCATGGGGTCGAGGCCGCCGCCACTTGCTCGGGGAACTCCATGGATGTGCGTAGTATGGCGGATGGGAGGTTACCTCCTCCAGGGCGGGGACGACTACGCCGTCGAGTCCATCGCTCCCCTCTGGTCTTGAGGGGACTTCTTATTTCTTCTTCTGATTTCTTTCCGAAGATTCTTGTCTATAGCTGCTTTGTTCGATAAATTCGACCCGAATTTGTTGATGTTCGTGCATGTATGAAAGGTTCTTGTTTCCGCGCGGCATAGTAGAAATAGAGGTGCTCGATTCGGCCAGGACTAGGCCAAGCTCTCTTGTTATCTTGCTGGTTGGAGTCGATCGGGTGAGCAGCCTACTTGAGCTTCTCGATATGATCTCCGGCGCCGGAGTGGAGCTCCGGCGAGGCCCACCGCCAGCAGAGGCGGAGAGGAAGGTCATCCCCGCTTGGATGCTCTCCAGCAGCCTGCGTTGCTCCTTTCAACATATCCGGTGCTTCCTGCCTCAGCCGGCGACAAGGTGCAGTCTTGGCAAGATGATACAGAGAGTTTGGTTCGTGCTTTGTGTGTCCTCAAGTCAAGTTCAGAATCGGTCAGCTGTAAAATTGCTTAGTACTTTTTTGGGGGATTATCTGATGCTTGAAACACGGTAGTTCACAGAGTTTTACCCTAGTTTTTTACTTTTAATTTTTAGCTTAACCAAGTGTTCCTGATTTTCTGAACTAACCATATACGTGATTGTATTTGTTCGCTGGTTACCCTCGGGAACCAATCAAATTTTATACAGTTCTAACCATTATCTCATTGGGCGAATTTGGTTTAATTAGCGTTTTATTAGTTGACTATTTAATTAGTGTTGGGCATTTGGTCTCCTTAAGCTCCTATGTAAACTGGAGAGAGAAATAAAATGCTGGGCAAAGGTTCCAACGACAGCACACCAAACGACAAGGAGAAGAGCATCTGCCAATTTTTTGTTCTCTCTCCATGAAATTGGTCCCACCAAAGCATGCATTCAATAGGAGAAAGGTTTCAGAACCGTTGTAGTGGCCGTGTAGTGGCCGTTAATGATTGGAAGAATCCAACGGTGGTCTTAAATATCCAACGATAGCGCATGCGTGCGCAGGTACCCATCTGGGTACCAAATCCACTCTCTAGTCTAAAAATGCTTCCATTTGCATACATAATTTTTTTTTCATGCTTCCAACGCCAATCAAATGAAACCAAACAACTCTCATATATGAAAAATAAGTAAATTTTCAGAGAGCTATTGAAACTCAAATAAATATAAAAGTGGAACGTGTCTCTCTCCAATGCAAAATGCATAACAGTGGAGTGTGTCTCACTTCAAAATAAACATGCAAAACAGCGGAGCGTGTCTCACTCCAAAATAAATATGCAAAGCGGTGGAGCGTGTCTCACTCCAAAGTAAACATGAATGATGGTATCCAACTTCATTAAAAGTAAACACACAACAAAAGTAAAGACGCTCCAAGGATAACACATATCACATGAAGGAATAAACATATAGCGTGTTGAAAAATGACCTGGTGCTTTTTGTTGATGAAGAGGGGATGCCCAGGCATCCCCAAGATTTGACGCTTGTACTTATTGGATATTTCTTGGGGGCTCCAGGGGACATCCCCAAGCTTGAGCTCTTGTCCATGCTTCATCTTATTGCATCATTCTTCTCTTCCTACACTTGAAAATTTCCTTCAATTCACACAAAACTCAGCACAATTGATTAGCAACATCAATGCAAATAAAAATATATCAAACCAGCAAGGCTTCAGTAATGGCACATATCAAACACTCATTTTAACATATGCTACTGTAGCTACTTCTTCCCAAATCTCTTTTCACAAAAGAAATCAAAAAGACGAAGCATAAGACACAAATGCAAAACATGGCTGAAATCTGTCAAAACAGACCAGCAGGCAGAGATTGAAATTAAAGAAATATTTATGTTGCTCAAATCGAAAAATGCTAAACTAACGAAAGTTATCTAACATACTGGGGCATAAGCACAAAAATTTGCATCTCAAAATAACGTTCTGGCGAGTTTTAAGAATTTGTTTCGTGACCAGCACAGAATCTGTTTCAGAATTGCAAATACCCCAAACACTGCTTTCTTCCTATTAGAGGCTACCCTTAGCACAAAAACAAAATAAAAATGATAAGGAGAGGTTATTACAGTATAAATAACTTCCAAGACTCAACAAAGCCAAAACATGGGTTGTCTCTGTTACGTCCAATTTGCATCACTATTTTATATCATAATTTGCTGTTATTCATTGATATATTTCATATTTGGAGATGATACTTATGTTATTTCATCTATTTTGCATGTTTCATGATTATTGGAGGATCGCGCACCGGAGCCAGGATTCTGCTGGAAAAAGCACCGTCAGAATGCAATATTTCGGAAGATCAACAATTAACGGAAATTATATGGAAAATCCTATTTTTCCAGATGACGAAGGGAGCCAGAAGGGGGAACTGAGGAGGGCCGCCATGGGCCCCCCTCATAGGCCGGCGCGGGCCCTTCCCTGGCCGCGCCGCCCTGTGAGGAGGGGGCCCACAACCCCCTCTCGCCTCCTTTTCTTCGCGTACTCCTTCGTCCCGAAACCTAAGCTCCAGGGGTACGTCGCGAAGAGCCACAGCCGCCTCTGCGGGGCGGAGAACACCAGAGAGAAAAGAGCTCTCCGGCAGGCTGAGATCTGCCGGGGAAATTCCCTCCCGGAGGGGGAAATCGACGCCATCGTCACCGCCATCGAGCTGGACATCATCTCCATCACCATCATCATCATCACCGCCATCTCCACCGCTGCACCTCGTCACCGCTGTAACAATTTGGGTTTGATCTTGATTGTTTGATAGGGGAAACTCTCCCGGTGTTGATTTCTACTTGTTATTGATGCTATTGAGTGAAACCATTGAACCAAGGTTTATGTTCAGATTGTTATTCATCATCATATCACCTCTGATCATGTTCCATATGATGTCTCGTGAGTAGTTCGTTTAGTTCTTGAGGACATGGGTGAAGTCTAAATGTTAGTAGTGAAGTATGGTTGAGTAATATTCAATGTTATGATATTTAAGTTGTGGTGTTATTCTTCTAGTGGTGTCGTGTGAACGTCGACTACACGACACTTCACCTTTATGGGCCTAGGGGAATGCATCTTGTACTCGTTTGCCAATTGCGGGGTTGCCGGAGTGACGAAACCCGAGCCCCGTTGGTGTATCGATGCAGGAGGGATAGCAGGATCTCAGAGTTTAAGGCTGTGGTTAGATTTATCTTAATTACTTTCTTGTAGTTGCGGATGCTTGCAGGGGGTATAATCACAAGTATGTATTAGTCCTAGGAAGGGTGGTACATTAGCATAGGTTCACCCACACAACACTTATCAAAACAATGAAGATTAATCAGCCGTATGTAGCGAAAGCACTAGACTAAAATCCCGTGTGTCCTCGAGAACGTTTGGTCATTATACTTGTGGGTCATCAAGACTATTTTCTGGCGCCGTTGCCGGGGAGTGAAGCGCTATTGGTAAGTGGAATTGGTAAGGAAAATTTCTACTGTTTGTGCTGATTTTATTTCTGCCTGCTGCTATAATTCATTATGGAGAGATCTTCTCTTGAGTGTTTATTTGGGAAATCTACTACTACTGCAAAGGTAGTGGATGAGGCGCCAGGTAAGGAAGAAATACCATACTGAATACCTATGAAAATTATTGAACGCGTAGTGGGTAACCGTTATACGGGGGATGGAACTGTCCACCACGGAGATCATTTCTTGTTCTTACATGAATTATGCGGTTTATTCAAGTGTGCGAGGTATTGCTATGGATGAAGTGAGGAAGAAAGCTGTTCTCTGTATCGTCTGTCCGGTAAGCGGCGCATTGGTATAAATTACTGGATAATGGGGATTCTCTTCAATGGAATGATATTGTGCCCCGGTTTTATTCTAAATTCTATCCTCCAAGTGAGATTCACAAAGATCGGAATCGCATATATAATTTTTGGCCTCATGAAGGAGAGAGTATTGCCCAAGCGTGGGGGAGATTGAAGTCTTTAATGCTCAAATGCCCCATTCATGAGCTTCCTGGTAATATTATTATTGATAATTTCTATGCAAGACTTTCTTTTCAAGACAAGACCTTGCTTGGATACTTCTTGTTCCGGATCCTTTACACGCAACAAGGAAGAGTTTAAAAGGGACCTTCTTAATCGGATCCAAGAAAATACCGAAGGATGGGAGAACGACAAGGATAGAGAATCGGGTATAAATTATGATTATAAATGCATTGAAGCTTTTATGGATACCGATAAATTTCGTAATATGAGTGCTACTTATGGTCTTGATTCTCAAGTTGCTTGCAAATCTTTATAAAGCTTTTGCTTCTCATTATGAATTGCCTAAGAAGAACTTTGATAAGTATCATGAACCGTATAAAGATAAAATTGATTCATCTACAAAAAAATGTGTTGTAGTTGAAACTGTTGATCATGTTATTCCTGCAGCTTATATTGAAAAAACTCCTTTCCCTGCTAAAATGAAGGAGTACTCTGTTATAAATAGTGTGGTTCATAAAAGTGAAAAGAAACCTATAGAACCTGAAGAACAAATAAAAGTTGAACCTTTTGTTGCAATTGTTAAAGATCTTGTGACTGAAAATGTAGAAGATGGTCATATTATTTTCTGTGAAGATGCTTCTAATATTGTTTCGCATCCTAATAAGTCTAGGAAAGCTAGTGTTCCTATGCTATCCGTTAGAATTGGTGATCATTGTTATTATGGTTTATGTGATATTGGTGCAAGTATTAGTGCTATTCCTTATGAGCTTTACACGGATATTATGCACGAAATTGGTTCTTGTGAACTTGAAGATATTGATGTGGTTATTCGGCTGGCTAATAGAGAAACTATCTCTCCAATTGGTATTATTCGAGATGTGGAAGTTTTATGTGGTAAGTTTAAATATCCTGCTGACTTTTTGGTACTTGGTTACTGTTGCTAGTAAATATTGTCCTATCATTTTTGGTAGACCTTTTCTAAATACTTGTGGAGCTATTATAGATTGCAAGAAAGAGAAAATTTTGACCAAATTTGTCTGGTGAATCTTATGAGTTTAACTTCTCTAAATTTACCAAAACTCCTTATAAAATTGATTCGCCTAATAGTGATTTTAAAGTTGAACGAGTGTGCATCTATTGCTCTTGCTCCTAGTAATCCTTTGCGGCAACATTTGGAGAATAGTGAGAGTGAAGTTTTTAGGGAAGAAAGAGATGAGCTTGATGAAATTTTCCTTCGTCAACCTATTCTTAAGCATGATTTACCGGTGGAAGATTTGGGTACAACACCACCACCAAAGGAAGATCCTGTATTTGATTTAAAACCATTGCCTGATAATCTTAAATATGCTCATATTGATGATAAGAAAATATATCCTCTTATTATTAGTTCTAAGCTTTCAGAGTTTGAAGAAAAAGGTTATTGGAAATACTGAAGAAACACCGAGGAGCTATTGGCTACACTCTTGATGACTTGACACTACTAGAAAAAAGGCTTTCAGTGGCGCACCACATATAGCCATCAGTGGCGCACTAGTGGTGCGCCACTGTTATCACGCCACTGCTAACACATAGTAGTGGCGCACTAGGGGTGCGCCACTACTAGCCTAGATACTGTGGCGCACTTGCACGGTGCGCCATTGACATGCCCACCGGTGCGCCACTACTACTCCAAAGTGGTGCGCCACTTGTTGGTCGAGGCGATGCGCCACCACGCGTGTAGAAGAGGTGCGCCATCGCTACGGTTTTGCGTGCGCCACGCGGTCCGGCTAGTAGGTGCGCCCTCTGCTGCGTTAGTACGTGCGCCACTTGCCCTCTCCGGGACGTGCGCCACCGCTGCTTATCCTTGTGCGCCACTTGCTAGTCTCGGAGAGGATCACGGGGCGGTGCGCCACTGGATCGATAGCGGTGCGCCACTGCTACTTAGTGGTAGTGCGCCACGGATGGTCCACTAGTGCGCCACTTTGCTAGGATTTCGAATTTTTTTTTTGTATCTTGGCAGGTATTTATACGGGTTGTATATGACGAGTACAATAGCACAATACAGGATATATAACAGCATATAAACAACGGCACGAGCTTATCCATACATAGTTCTTCACATTAGCCCCACATGATTCACAAGCATTCACATTAGAGGTTACAATGCAAGTTACGGTGTTACAAGTCACAAATGAGCTAGTAGTGGCACAAGGTCGATCATCTAAACTAGCATCACATAGAAGAGAGCTAGAGTCACTACTAGCACCGTCCCGATGAAAGTGGTCTTCATCCGGTTCCTCCTCCGCTCCGTCCTCTCTCCCGCCAGATAGCGTGCGTATCTGTCTTCGGCCTCCGCTCTAGTGGTGTACCCTTTGTAGCTGTTACCGCTAAAACGGTGAACCTGTCTCCGACACTCCTCCCGGTCGTTGTAGACTCCGGGAACCTTGCCCTTGTACACGACATACCACGTCATATCTGCGTACATATGCACAAGCCAAAGAAACATTAGTGCACGCTCATAGATGTTTGCAACGAATAAGAGCAAACTCAAAAACGATCCAAGTAGTATGAACTAAAAGGCATGCCTCATACATTGTTGGTCGGAACAAATATTAACATTTAGGGACGGAGTAAGTGAAACCAAGTAGGATGCACAATAGATTGATACTTGTGTCATCGCACCGGGTTCACTTACCCCTCCCCCAAGTGTATAGGTGACCAACATTCTAATCATCGGCATTTTGAGATACCAAAGCAAATAGAAGAATGACAAGGGCCTCATACTTTGTCGGTCCAAACAAATATTAACATTTAGGGAAGGCGTCGGTGAAACCAAGTAGGATGCACAAGAGATTGATACTTGTGTCATCGCACCGGGTTCAGCGACCCCTCCCAAGTGTATAGGTGACCAACATTCTAATCATTGGCATTTTGAGATACCAAAGCAAATGGAAGAATGACAAGGGCCTCATACATTGTTGGTCGAAACAAATATGAACATCCCGGGATGGCGTTAGTGAGGCCAGGTAGGATGCACAAGAGATTGATATTTGTGTCATCACACCGGGCTCACTAGCGACACCCCGGAGTGTACGAGTTGACCGAACATTCTAATCATCGGCATATGCAAACAAAATTAACGACCAAATCAAGTGCGGAAAACGATAGAGCCATATATATAAGTTCACAAACATAGCCGAACTAGTAATTAAACGGACATGCAAGTAAAGTCTTGGATAAAGTTTATTACAACGAAGCTCGTCTTTAGTTCACAACTACATAACTAGGCTCGCACATCAAGACTTTTGCGGAGCGTGGATAAAACCGCCGCCTTTCTTCAAGCACATCCATGAGCGGTAGTCGTCACCCTGCATTTGGAGCATTGTGTCTATGTCACTATTTGACGGTCGATAGCCGGCGCAGAACTCCCCGCGCTTCTAACGACATCTTGATGGATGATTTCACAAAACTCTACTTGGATGCGGAAGAAGTCTTGCTTGATGCCGTCGTCGGGGACCCGCGCCAATTTGTTGGCCCGGTCTGCGAGATGCTCGGGTAGCGTAAGCTGCTGCTGGTCCCGTATGAACTTATCCATGTGATAGAGGGCGTAGTAGGCATCCTTGTTACTAGAAGGCGGCTTCTTGACGCAGGGAAACTTTGTTTGGTGCTTGAACACATGCTTCCCGTACCTAACATTTGGCCTCTGCATGTTGCCTTTCGCTTTGACGTAGGCATTGAGAGCATCATCAAGTACGGCCTTGACATTCGTGTAGTCCGTGGTTGACTTACCGTCCGCATCGAGGTATGTGGCCACGGAATGCTTCGGGGTTATGGAGATGAGTGTGCAGGTTTTGTCTCTGCGTAGAACACATAATGTTTAAGAACATGACGATTGAAATCTAAAAAAAATCACGAGTTAAGACCGGTACGGTGAGGGGGTGACTTACTCGGGAAATACGGGCGAGGAGGATGTTAGACTTCTTCGGTTCGCTAGAAAGAAGTCTTTGAGGTATCCACTCGCGGCTGCCTGGTCTCCGGCGGTGGCCAAGTGGACGGCACGCATGTAGAAGGGGTCGGCTATCGCGATGTCCGGGATGTTGTTTCTAATGATCCGCATCGCCTTGCTTGAGCGAGTATAGGCGAATGAAGGTGTAGTGCGGCGGATAAGCGTTCGGCATGGCAAAGATGTCATCATACCGCGAGGAAGATCTTCTCCGCGAAGCCACTATCGACAAAGCCATGGCCCGAGGGCACCTTGGCAATATACACCGGGTATCCATTATCTTTCTCCACGAGACGCCGCTCCTCCATAAACCGAATACCGTCAACCGAGAGATCGCATAGGACCGGGTGCAGCATCGTACAATCTTTGAATTAGCATCCGCTCACCCGAGCACATGCACCCTCGCCTCGATATTCTTGGGCACCGGTGGCCCGTCACGAGCACGGATAGGTGCGGGCTGGGCTGGCGGACTTGTCGTCCTTCTTCTTTCTTTTCCGTCCCTTCGGCCTCGTATTTACTGGGACCGCATTCTCCTCTTCGCAAGCCTTCTTCGGTGTGTTAGGGCTGATAACACTTCTCACCTCGGCTATCGGCTGAGTCTCGGTGAAGTCGGCGGCTGGAGGCGTCTCTCGAGAACGAGAATAGGCGCCGCTTGTTGCAAAAGGTTTTCCCCTCGGCGGCAGCTTGAGAGGGTTGGCTACTGAGATCGTAGTCCATCACCCCAAAATCGAAGTTGCGGTCCGAGGTTGGCGAACGTCTTGTCCTCGTCCGGACCGTCGTTCGGATCTGTGCCATCTGCATGTCCACATCAGCCGATGGCGGCACCGTTGGGGTGGTCTTGCCATGGCTTGGCGCCGGCATGGCTTGGGGTGCTGTCCGTGGGGTGGTGTCGCTCGCCCCCAAACGAATACGGCTCTTTGGCCAAACCATGGACCAATTGAAGCATTGGTGGAGGGCAAGGACACTGATCATCTTCGTCGGCACCATCGGGTTGAAAGGGAGGTACCACGTCGTCGTAGCCGCTAAGCACCCGAATCGGTTGAATCCTATACACGTCGGGTTGCATGGGTCTACCGTGTAGCTGGCGGTTGCTCGGTTGAACGATTTTGGCCTTGGCAACATCGATCAACTCGCCGTTCACAAAGTGCGAGGAGAGTGCATGGGACGTCGACGGCGGAGCTCTGCGGAAAACATGTAGGGCGTTAGGGATGGCTAGCTAGTCAAAGGATGGGATATGGAAGTCATTGGCCGAGGGTTGGTTACCGTGATGGCGTCCGGCTCGGCTAAGGTCGAGGCACCGCCGGCGACGGGCGTGCAGGCGATGGAGTGGCCGCTTGATGGCGCGGTGCCGGGCGGCGTATTATCCGCGGCGACGGGTGCATTGAGCTGAGTAATGGCGCCGCGGGAGACACCAAGGTTGGCGCCGCGGGAGCCACCACGGTTGGCGCCGCGGGAGCCACCAAGGTTGGCGCCGCCGGAGACACCATTGTTGCCGCTGCGGACTCACCGATGGCTCCACGTTGTGGGAGTTGCTGCCCGCGGCCCGGGAACCGGGGGTTCCCCTTTTGTCCTCCCTTATACCACGCGTCCAGACCGGCAACCAAGGTAGGGATGAGGGAGCTAAGCGTCGTGCCCACTTGGTCCTCCACTTGCTGTCGTTGCGTCCTCTGTTGGGTCTCCACGATTTGTTGCACTTGTTGCCGCACTTGCTCCTCGACCAATGTCGGGATCTGCGCAACTTGTGCCTTGAGCTGTGCGACCTCCTTCTCATCGATGGTGGCCTTTCTCTCCTTTTTCCCCGACTTATAGTATTCGACCATTTCATAGAGCATCCTTCGCCGGCCACACGACCGGCCGACGTCGGCTTACTCAATGGATCCCTCTTCTTGTGGGCATTCAACGCCCTATTTAAAGGGTTGTCCCAAGGGGCACACCTTGCGAGGAGCTCGTGGACCCCGCGCCGCTACTAGCTTCCTTTTCACTTTCCGCGGCGATCTCCTTAGCCTACGGGAGGAACATGCATGAACCATTTAGAAATTTGGATTCATCAATAAGAATGCAACCATAAAGGAGCTAATTAAGCGGGTGCATTCCTTACCGAGAAGAGCCTCAAACTCCTTCACATCCGGAGTGGTGGTGAGCTCCTTTGTTTTCGGGTCAAGACGGTGCCGGGCCGGGAGAAAGTTCCTGGTTTGCTTGTTTTTGTATTGCGGGAAGAGGGGCTCGAGGCCGTTCTTCACACGCTCCTTATCCGCGGCGTCCCATTTCGGTTGCGCCACCCTAAAACCGCCGGGACCAAGTTTGTGGGTGCCTAAGTTCAGTTTTCGCATGTCCTTCCCCC
>NC_061514.1:49255147-49478349 GCF_022539505.1 Lolium rigidum | reverse complement strand
TTTTACTTTTATGTTGAGTCGGTTCACCTATCTCTCTCCACCTCAAGAAGCAAACACTTGTGTGAACTGTGCATTGATTCCTACATACTTGCATATTGTACTTGTTATATTACTCTATGTTGACTATTATCCATGAGATATACATGTTACAAGTTGAAAGCAACCGCTGAAACTTAATCTTCCTTTGTGTTGCTTCAATACCTTTACTTTGATTTATTGCTTTATGAGTTAACTCTTATGCAAGACTTATTAATACTTGTCTTGAAGTACTATTCATGAAAAGTCTTTGCTTTATGATTCACTTGTTTACTCATGTCATTACCATTGTTTTGATCGCTGCATTCACTACATATGTTTACAAATAGTATGATCAAGGTTATGATGGCATATCACTTCGAAATTATCTTTGTTATCGTTTTACTCGCTCGGGACGAGCGGAACTAAGCTTGGGGATGCTTGATACGTCTCCGACGTATCGATAATTTCTTATGTTCTATGCCATATTATTGATGATACCTACATGTTTTATGCACACTTTATGTCATATTCGTGCATTTTCTAGAACTAACCTATTAACAAGATGCCGAAGTGCCAGCTCTCGTTTTCGCTGTTTTTGGTTTCGAAATCCTAGTAACGAAATATTCTCGGAATTGGACGAAACGAAGATCCAGGGGCCTATTTTTCCACGGAGCTTCCGGAAGACCGAAGAACATACGAAGTGGGGCCACGAGGTGGCGACACCACATGGCGGCGCGGCCAAGGGGGCCCGCGCCGCCCGTGGTGTGGGCCCCTCGTCGGGCCCCCGACTCCGCCCTTCCGCCTACTTAAAGCCTCCGTCGCGAAACCCCTGATGCGAAAAAAACCACGATACGGAAAACCTATGCGAGACGCCGCCGCCGCCGATCCCATCTCGGGGGATTCGGAGATCTCCTCCGGCACCCTGCCGGGAGAGGGGATTCATCTCCCGGAGGACTCTACACCGCCATGGTCGCCTCCGGAGTGATGAGTGAGTAGTTCACCCCTGGACTATGGGTCCATAGCAGTAGCTAGATGGTTGTCTTCTCCTCATTGTGCTTCATTGTTGGATCTTGTGAGCTGCCTAACATGATCAAGATCATCTATCCGTAATTCTATATGTTGTGTTTGTCGGGATCCGATGGATAGAGAATACCATGTTATGTTAATTATCAAGTTATTACATATGTGTTGTTTATGATCTTGCATGCTCTCCGTTACTAGTAGAGGCTCGGCCAAGTTTTTGCTTTTAACTCCAAGAGGGAGTATTTATGCTCGATAGTGGGTTCATGCCTCGCATTGACACCGGGACGAGTGACGTGAAAGTTCTAAGGTTGTGTTGTGCTGTTGCCACTAGGGATAAAACATTGGCGCTATGTCCGAGGATGTAGTTGTTGATTACATTATGATGCGCGTGGTTGACGTATTGTCTTTTCATTCGACACGCGTCCGTTGGGAACCCCAAGAGGAAGGTGTGATGCGCACAGCGGCAAGTTTCCCTCAGTAAGAAACCAAGGTTTAATCGGACCAGTAGGAGTCAAGAAGCACGTTGAAGGTTGATGGCGGCGAGATGTAGTGCGGCGCAACACCAGGGATTCCGGCGCCAACGTGGAACCCGCACAACACAACCAAAGTACTTTGCCCCAACGAAACGAGTGAGGTTGTCAATCTCACCGGCTTGCTGTAACAAAGGATTAACCGTATTGTGTGGAAGATGATTGTTTGCAGAGAAAACAGTAAAACAAGTATTGCAGTAGATTGTATTTCAGTAAAGAGAATTGGACCGGGGTCCACAGTTCACTAGAGGTGTCTCTCCCATAAGACGAACAACATGTTGGGTGAACAAATTACAGTTGGGCAATTGACAAATAAAGAGAGCATGACAATGCACATACATATCATGATGAGTATAGTGAGATTTAATTGGGCATTACGACAAAGTACATAGACCGCCATCCAACTGCATCTATGCCTAAAAAGTCCACCTTCGAGGTTATCATCCGAACCCCTCCAGTATTAAGTTGCAAGCAACGGACAATTGCATTAAGTATGGTGCGTAATGTAATCAACAACTACATCCTTAGACATAGCATCAATGTTTTATCCCTAGTGGCAACAGCACAACACAACCTTAGAACTTTCACGTCATCGTCCCGGTGTCAATGCGGCATGAACCCACTATCGAGCATAAGTACTCCCTCTTGGAGTTACAAGCATCTACTTGGCCAGAGCATCTACTAGTAACGGAGAGCATGCAAGATCATAAACAACACATAAGCATAACTTTGATAATCAACATAACAAGTATTCTCTATTCATCGGATCCCAACAAACGCAACATATAGAATTACAGATAGATGATCTTGATCATGATAGGCAGCTCACAAGATCCGACAATGATAGCACAATGGGGAGAAGACAACCATCTAGCTACTGCTATGGACCCATAGTCCAGGGGTAGACTACTCACACATCACACCGGAGGCAACCATGGCGGCGTAGAGTCCTCCGGGGGATGATTCCCCTCTCCGGCAGGGTGCCGGAGGCGATCTCCCGGATCCCCCGAGATGGGATCGGCGGCGACGGCGTCTCCGGAAGGTTTTCCGTATCGTGGCTCTCGGTACTGGGGGTTTCGTCACGGAGGCTATTTGTAGGCGGAAGGGTAGGTCAAGAGGCGGCACGAGGGCCCCACACCACAGGGCCGCGCGGCCAAGGGGGGCCGCGCCGCCCTAGGGTGTGGCCCCCTCGTGGCCCCTCTTCGTCTCTCCTTCGGACTTCCGGAAGCTTCGTGGAAAAATAGGCCCCCGGGCTTTGATTTCGTCCAATTCCGAGAATATTTCCTTACTAGGATTTCTGAAACCAAAAACAGCGAGAAACAAAGAATCGGCACTTCGGCATCTTGTTAATAGGTTAGTTCCAGAAAATGCACGAATATGACATAAAGTGTGCATAAAACATGTAGATAACATCAATAATGTGGCATGGAACATAAGAAATTATCGATACGTCGAAGACGTATCAGCATCCCCAAGCTTAGTTCTGCTCGTCCCGAGCAGGTAAAACGATAACACATATAATTTCTGAAGTGACATGCCATCATAATCTTGATCATACTATTTGTAAAGCATATGTAGTGAATGCAGCGATCAAAACAATGTGTATGACATGAGTAAACAAGTGAATCATAAAGCAAAGACTTTTCATGAATAGCACTTCAAGACAAGCATCAATAAGTCTTGCATAAGAGTTAACTCATAAAGCAATAATTCAAAGTAAAGGTATTGAAGCAACACAAAAGAAGATTAAGTTTCAGCGGTTGCTTTCAACTTGTAACATGTATATCTCATGGATATTGTCAACATAGAGTAATATAATAAGTGCAATAAGCAAGTATGTAGGAATCAATGCACAGTTCACACAAGTGTTTGCTTCTTGAGGTGGATAGAAATAGGTGAACTGACTCAACATTGAAAGTAAAAGAATGGTCCTCATAGAGGAAAAGCATCGATTGCTATATTTGTGCTAGAGCTTTGATTTTGAAAACATGAAACAATTTTGTCAACGGTAGTAATAAAGCATATGCATCATGTAAATTATATCTTATAAGTTGCAAGCCTCATGCATAGTGTACCAATAGTGCCCGCACCTTGTCCTAATTAGCTTGGACTACCTGGATTATCACCGCAATACATATGCTTTAACCAAGTTTCACAAAGGGGTACCTCTATGCCGCTCGTACAAAGGTCTAAGGAGAAAGCTCGCATTTGGATTTCTCGCTTTTGATTATTCTCAACTTAGACATCCATACCGGGACAACATAGACAACAGATAATGGACTCCTCTTTTAATGCTTTAAGCATTTGACAACAATTAATTATTTTCTCATTAGAGATTTGAGGATGTTTGTCTAAAACTGAAACTTCCACCATGAATCATGGCTTTAGTTAGCGGCCCAATGTTCTTCTCTCACAATATGCATGCTCAAACCATTCAACTCAGTGTAGATCGCCCTTACTTCAGACAAGACGAACATGCATAGCAACTCACATGAAATTCAACAATGAGTTGATGGCGTTCCCCGATAAACATGGTTATCGCACAACAAGCAACTTAATAAGAGATAAAGTGCATAATTACATATTCAATACCACAATAGTTTTTAAGCTATTTGTCCCATGAGCTATATATTGCAAAGGTGAATGATGGAATTTTAAAGGTAGCACTCAAGCAATTTACTTTGGAATGGCGGGAAAATACCATGTAGTATAGGTAGGTATGGTGGACACAAATGGCATAGTGGTTGGCTCAAGTATTTTGGATGCATGAGAAGTATTCCCTCTCGATACAAGGTTTAGGCTAGCAAGGCTTATTTGAAACAAACACAAGGATGAACCGGTGCAGCAAAACTCACATAAAAGACATATTGAAAACATTATAAGACTCTACACCGTCTTCCTTGTTGTTCAAACTCAATACTAGAAATTATCTAGACCTTAGAGAAACCAAATATGCAAACCAAATTTTAGCATGCTCTATGTATTTCTTCATTAATGGGTGCAAAGCATATGATGCAAGAGCTTAAACATGAGCACAACAATTGCCAAGTATCACATTACCCAAGACATTTATAGCAATTACTACATGTATCATTTTCCAATTCCAACCATATAACAATTTAACGAAGGAGAAACTTCGCCATGAATACTATGAGTAGAAACCGAGGACATACTTGTCCATATGCTACAGCGGAGCGTGTATCTCTCCCATAAAGTGAATGCTAGGATCCATTTTATTCAAACAAAACAAAAAACAAAAACAAACCGACGCTCCAAGAAAAAGCACATAAGATGTGATGGAATAAAAATATAGTTTCAGGGGAGGAACCCGATAATGTTGTCGATGAAGAAGGGGATGCCTTGGGCATCCCCAAGCTTAGACGCTTGAGTCTTCTTGATATATGCAGGGGTGAACCACCGGGTGCATCCCCAAGCTTAGAGCTTTCACTCTCCTTAATCATGTTGCATCATACTCCTCTCTTGATCCTTGAAAACTTCCTCCACACCAAACTCGAAACAACTCATTAGAGGGTTAGTGCACAATATAAATTGACATATTCAGAGGTGACACAATCATTCTTAACACTTCTGGACATTGCATAATGCTACTGGACATTAGTGGATCAAAGAAATTCATCCAACATAGCGAAAGAGGCAATGCGAAATAAAAGGCAAAATCTGTCAAAACAGAACAGTTCGTATTGACGAATTTTAAAATGGCACCAGACTTGCTCAAATGAAAATGCTCAAATTGAATGAAAGTTGCGTACATATCTGAGGATCACTCACGTAAATTGGCATAATTTTCTGAGTTACCTACAGATAATTAGACCCAGATTCGTGACAGCAAAGAAATCTGGAACTGCGCAGTAATCCAAATCTAGTACTTACTTTTCTATCAACGGCTTAACTTGGCACAACAAAACACAAAACTAAGATAAGGAGAGGTTGCTACAGTAGTAAACAACTTCCAAGACACAAAATAAAAACAAAGTACTGTAGGTAAAAACATGGGTTGTCTCCCATAAGCGCTTTTCTTTAACGCCTTTCAGCCTAGGCGCGTAAAGTGTGTATCAAGTAACATCGAGAGATGAAGCATCAACATCATAATTTGTTCTAATAATAGAATCATAAGGTACCTTTATTCTCTTTCTAGGGAAGTGTTCCATACCTTTCTTGAGAGGAAATTGATATTTTATATTACCTTCCCTCATATCAATAATAGCACCAACAGTTCAAGAAAAGGTCTTCCCAATATAATGGGACAAGATGCATTGCATTCAATATCCAAGACAACAAAATCAACGGGAACAAGATTATTGTTAACGGTAATGCGAACATTATCAACTTTACCCAAAGGTTTCTTTGTAGAATGATCAGCAAGATTAACATCCAAATAACAATTTTTCAGCGGTGGCAAGTCAAGCATATTATAAATTTTCTTAGGCATAACGTAAATACTTGCACCAAGATCACATAAAGCATTACAATCAAAATCTTTAACCTTCATCTTAATGATGGGCTCCCAACCATCCTCTAGCTTTTTAGGAATAGAGGCTTCGCGCTCTAGTTTCTCTTCTCTAGCTTTTATGAGAGCATTTGTAATATGATGCGTGAAAGCCAAATTTATAGCACTAGCATTAGGACTTTTAGCAAGTTTTTGCAAGAACTTTATAACTTCAGAGATGTGGCAATCATCAAAATTCAAACCATTATAATCTAAAGCAATGGGATCATCATCCCCAATGTTGGAAAAAATTTCAGCGAGCTTTATCACAGTGCAGTTTCAGCAGTTTTAGCAAGCTTCAGGCAGTTTTTCGCGCTTTGCATTAGAAGTGGAAACATTGCTAACACCAATTCTTTTATTAGTATGAGTAGGAGGTGCAGCAACATGTGTAGCATTAGCATTACTAGTGGTGGTAATAGTCCAAACTTTAGCTATTTTCTTCTCTTTAGCTAGTTTTTCATTTTCTTCTCTATCCCACCTAGCATGCAGTTCAGCCATTAATCTTATATTCTCATTAATTCTAACTTGAATGGAATTTGCTGTAGTAACAATTTTATTATGATAATTCTCATTAGGCAAAACTTTTGATTTCAAAAGATCAACATCGACAGCAAAGACTATCGACTTTAGAAGCAAGTATATCAATTTTACCAAGCTTTTCTTCAACAGATTTGTTAAAAGCAGCTTTGTGTACTAATAAATTCTTTAAGCATGGCTTCAAGTCCAGGGGGTGAATTCCTATTATTGTTGTAAGAATTTCCATAAGAATTACCATAGCCGTTGCCATTATTATAAGGATATGGCCTATAGTTGTTACTAGAATTGTTCCTGTAAGCATTGTTGTTGAAATTATTATTTTTAATGAAGTTTACATCAACATGTTCTTCTTGTGCAACCAATGAAGCTAACGGAACATTATTAGGATCAATATTAGTCCTATCATTCACAAGCATAGACATAATAGCATCAACCTTATCATTCAAGGAAGAGGATTCTTCAACAGAATTTACCTTCTTACCTTGTGGAGCTCTTTCCGTGTGCCATTCAGAGTAGTTGATCATCATATTATCAAGAATGCCTTGTTGCTTCACCAAGAGTGATGGACATAAAGGTACCTCCAGCAGCTGAATCCAATAAATTCCGTGAAGAAAAATTTAGTCCTGCATAGAAGGTTTGGATGATCATCCAAGTAGTCAGTCCATGGGTTGGGCAATTTTTAACCGAGAGATTTCATTGTTTCCCAAGCTTGAGCAACATGTTCAGTATCTAATTGTTTGAAATTCATTATGCTACTCCTCAAAGATATAATTTTAGCAGGGGGATAATATCTACCAATAAAAGCATCCTTGCATTTAGTCCAGGAATCAATACTATTCTTAGGCAGAGATAGCAACCAATCTTTAGCTCTTCCTCTTAATGATAAAGGGAACAATTTTAGTTTAATAATATCACCATCTACATCTTTATATTTTTGCATTTCACATAGTTCAACATAATTATTAAGATGGGCAGCAGCATCATGAGAACTAATTCCAGAAAATTGATCTTTCATAACAAGATTAAGTAGAGCAGGTTTAATTTCAAAGAATTCTGCTGTAGTAGCAGGTGGAGCAATAGGTGTGCATAAGAAATCATTATTATTTGTGCTAGTGAAGTCACACAACTTAGTATTTTCAGGGTTGGCCATTTTAGCAATAGTAAATAAAGCAAACTAGATAAAGTAAATGCAAGTAAACTAATTTTTTTGTGTTTTTGATATAGCAAACAAGACAGCAAATAAAGTAAAGCTAGCAACTAATTTTTTTGTGTTTTGATATAATGCAGCAAACAAAGTAGTAAATAAAATAAAGCAAGACAAAAACAAAGTAAAGAGATTGAGAAGTGGAGACTCCCCTTGCAGCGTGTCTTGATCTCCCCGGCAACGGCGCCAGAAATTTGCTTGATGCGCGTGGTTGACGTATTGTCTTTTCATTCGACACGCGTCCGTTGGGAACCCCAAGAGGAAGGTGTGATGCGCACAGTGGCAAGTTTCCCTCAGTAAGAAACCAAGGTTTAATCGGACCAGTAGGAGTCAAGAAGCACGTTGAAGGTTGATGGCGGCGAGATGTAGTGCGGCGCAACACCAGGGATTCCGGCGCCAACGTGGAACCTGCACAACACAACCAAAGTACTTTGCCCCAACGAAACAATGTGAGGTTGTCAATCTCACCGGCTTGCTGTAACAAAGGATTAACCGTATTGTGTGGAAGATGATTGTTTGCGAGAGAAAACAGTAAAACAAGTATTGCAAGTAGATTGTATTTCGAGTAAAGAGAATTGGACCGGGGTCCACAGCTCACTAGAGGTGTCTCTCCCATAAGACGAACAGCATGTTGGGTGAACAAATTACGGTTGGGCAATTGACAAATAAAGAGAGCATGACAATGCACATACATATCATGATGAGTATAGTGAGATTTAATTGGGCATTACGACAAAGTACATAGACCGCCATCCAACCGCATCTATGCCTAAAAAGTCCACTTTCAGAGTTATCATCCGAACCCCTCCAGCATTAAGTTGCAAGCAACGGACAATTGCATTAAGTATGGTGCGTAATGTAATCAACAACTACATCCTTAGACATAGCATCAATGTTTTATCCCTAGTGGCAACAAGCACAACACAACCTTAGAACTTTCGTCACATCGTCCTAGTGTCAATGCAGCATGAACCCACTATCGAGCATAAGTACTCCCTCTTGGAGTTACAAGCATCTACTTGGCCAGAGCATCTACTAGTAACGGAGAGCATGCAAGATCATAAACAACACATAAGCATAACTTTGATAATCAACATAACAAGTATTCTCTATTCATCGGATCCCAACAAACGCAACATATAGAATTACATATAGATGATCTTGATCATGATAGGCAGCTCACAAGATCCGACAATGATAGCACAATGGGGAGAAGACAACCATCTAGCTACTGCTATGGACCCATAGTCCAGGGGTAGACTACTCACACATCACACCGGAGGCAACCATGGCGGCGTAGAGTCCTCCGGGGGATGATTCCCCTCTCCGGCAGGGTGCCGGAGGCGATCTCCTGGATCCCCCGAGATGGGATCGGCGGCGACGGCGTCTCTGGAAGGTTTTCCGTATCGTGGCTCTCGGTACTGGGGGTTTCGTCACGGAGGCTATTTGTAAGCGGAAGGGTAGGTCAAGAGGCGGCACGAGGGCCCCACACCACGGGCCGCGCGGCCAAGGGGGCCGCGCCGCCCTAGGGTGTGGCCCCCTCGTGGCCCCTCTTCGTCTCTCCTTCGGACTTCGGAAGCTTCGTGGAAAAATAGGCCCCGGGCTTTGATTTCGTCCAATTCCGAGAATATTTCCTTACTAGGATTTCTGAAACCAAAAACAGCAGAAACAAAGAATCGGCACTTCGGCATCTTGTTAATAGGTTAGTTCCGGAAAATGCACGAATATGACATAAAGTGTGCATAAAACATGTAGATAACATCAATAATGTGGCATGGAACATAAGAAATTATCGATACGTCGGAGACGTATCACATTACGCACCATACTTAATGCAATTGTCTGTTGTTAGCAACTTAATACTGGAGGGGGTTCGGATGATAACCTGAAGGTGGACTTTTTAGGCATAGATGCAGTTGGATGGCGGTCTATGTACTTTGTCGTAATGCCCAATTAAATCTCACTATACTTATCATGTCATGTATGTGCATTGTTATGCCCTCTCTATTTGTCAATTGCCCGACTGTAATTTGTTCACCCAACATGCTTTTATCTTATGGGAGAGACACCTCTAGTGAACTGTGGATCCCGGTCCATTCTTTAATACTGAAATACAAATCTTCTGCAATACTTGTTTTTACTGTTTTCTCTGCAAACAATCATCTTCCACACAATACGGTTAATCCTTTGTTACAGCAAGCCGGTGAGATTGACAACCTCACTGTTTCGTTGGGGCAAAGTACTTTGGTTGTGTTGTGCAGGTTCCACGTTGGCGCCGGAATCTCGGGTGTTGCGCCGCACTACATCCCGCCGCCATCAACCTTCAACGTGCTTCTTGACTCCTACTGGTTCGATTAAACCTTGGTTTCTTACTGAGGGAAACTTGCCGTTGTGCGCATCACACCTTCCTCTTGGGGTTCCCAACGGACGTGTCAACTACACGCATCAAGGTTTAAGTAGAAAAGAGAAATACATATAGTTGTTTCATTGTCTTGCTTTCTTGTTAGCTCATAGCCTATTATTCTGAAGTTAAAATTGTTTGTGCTTGCAAGAAAGATACATGATTATGTC
Source organism: Lolium rigidum (assembly GCF_022539505.1). Lineage (NCBI taxonomy): Eukaryota > Viridiplantae > Streptophyta > Magnoliopsida > Poales > Poaceae > Lolium > Lolium rigidum. Next base: position 49,467,959 of record NC_061514.1, on the reverse strand, counting down.
TATCACATGTATACTTGCTTGTTTCCCTCAACTCTTATGCTTGCTAATTAACCTTGCTAGCCAAAGACCTGTACTGAGAGGGAATGCTTCTCGTGCATCCAAACCTGAACCCAAACCTATGCCATTTGTGTCCACCATATCTACCTACTACATGGTATTTCCTGCCATTCCAAGTAAATACTTCATGTGCTACCTTTAAACAATTCAAAATTTATTACTTCTTATTTGTGTCAATATTTTATAGCTCATGAGGAAGTATGTGGTGTTTTATCTTTCAGTCTTGTTAGGCAGCTTCCACTAAAGGACTAGTGGCTTCATCCACTTATCCTATAATTTTGCAAAAAGAGCTGGCAACGGGGGTTCCCAGCCCCAATTAATCAACTTTCATTAATAATTCTCTTCACATGTTTTGCTCTGATTCATCAGTAAGCAACTTAATTTTGCAATAGACACTCCTCCATGGTATGAGATTGTTGGAAGGCACCCGAAGATTCGGTTAGCCATGGCTTGTGTAAGCAAAGGTTGGGGGAGTGTCATCCTTAAATAAACTAAAGTACATGTGTAAACAAAAGAGAAGAGGGATGATCTACCTTGCTGGTAGAGATAACGTCCTTCATGGGAGCCGCTCTTTGGAGGTCTGTTTGGCAAGGGGGTTAGAGTACCCGCTACCAGTCGTTGACAACAACAAAAACCTCTCAAAGTATTACTTTTATTCTCTTTATATGATTTCAAAACTGAAAAAGCTCTAGCACATGATTTAATCCCTGCTTCCCTCTGCGAAGGGCCTGTCTTTTACTTTATGTTGAGTCAGTACACCTATTTCCCTCCATCTCAAGCAAGCATTTGAGTTGTTGTGATCAAACCATTATATTGTGATTTGCTTCATCATGTCTTTTACTCTTCCTTGTTTAGTACAAGTTTTATCTGAATGAATATAGCTTTGCAAGTTATTAATGATCATTATGATTGAGTATGCAAGTTTACCATAAGCTTTAATATGAAAGTGCTGCTCAATAGATAAGTATAATCTGTTAACTGTTCTCTGACCAAGAACAAAGTTTGCCATCACCAACTATGATTTCTTATGCACCTTTATTTGTGATTACCTTATACTTGTTTCAAGTTGAATTATATGAGGAAGTTGTTTACTAGAATGTCTTGTGTGAATGAATATGATGCTTCTTGTCCGTATTTGATTTATCGACTCTTCACTCCATCAACATGTGGTCCTGTTTACCGAGTTCAGTTTCGCTTGGGGACAAGCGAAGTCTAAGCTTGGGGGAGTTGATACGTCCAATTTGCATCACTATTTTATATCATAATTTGCTGTTATTCATTGATATATTTCATATTTGGAGATGATACTTATGTTATTTCATCTATTTTGCATGTTTCATGATTATTGGAGGATCGCGCACCGGAGCCAGGACTCTACTGGAAAAAGCACCGTCAGAATGCAATATTTCGGAAGATCAACAATTGACGGAAATTATATGGAAAATCCTATTTTTCCAGATGACGAAGGGATCCAGAAGGGGGAGCTGAGGAGGGCCGCCATGGGCCCCCCTCACAGGCCGGCGCAGGCCCTGCCCTGGCCGCGCCGCCCTGTGAGGTGGGGGCCCACAGCCCCCTCTCGCCTCCTTTTCTTCGCGTACTCCTTCGTCCCGAAAACCTAAGCTCCAGGGGTACGTCACGAAGAGCCACAGCCGCTCTCGCGGGGCGGAGAACACCGAGAGAAAAGAGCTCTCCGGCAGGCTGAGATCTGCCGGGAAATTCCCTCCCGGAGGGGGAAATCGACGCCATCGTCACCGCCATCGAGCTGGACATCATCTCCATCACCATCATCATCATCTTCATCATCATCACCGCCATCTCCACCGCTGCACCTCGTCACCGCTGTAACAATTTGGGTTTGACCTTGATTGTTTGATAGGGGAAACTCTCCCGTGTTGATTTCTACTTGTTATTGATGCTATTGAGTGAAACCATTGAACCAAGGTTTATGTTCAGATTGTTATTCATCATCATATCACCTCTGATCATGTTCCATATGATGTCTCGTGAGTAGTTCCTTTAGTTCTTGAGGACATGGGTGAAGTCTAAATGTTAGTAGTGAAGTATGGTTGAGTAATATTCAATGTTATGATATTTAAGTTGTGGTGTTATTCTTCTAGTGGTGTCGTGTGAACGTCGACTACACGACACTTCACCTTTATGGGCCTAGGGGAATGCATCTTGTACTCGTTTGCCAATTGCGGGGTTGCCGGAGTGACGAAACCCGAGCCCCCGTTGGTGTATCGATGCAGGAGGGATAGCAGGATCTCGAGTTTAAGGTCTGTGGTTAGATTTATCTTAATTACTTTCTTGTAGTTGCGGATGCTTGCAAGGGGTATAATCACAAGTATGTATTAGTCCTAGGAAGGGCGGTACATTAGCATAGGTTCACCCACACAACACTTATCAAAACAATGAAGATTAATCAGCCATATGTAGCGAAAGCACTAGACTAAAATCCTGTGTGTCCTCGAGAACGTTTGGTCATTATAAGTAAACAAACCGGCTTGTCCTTTGTGCTAAAAAGGATTGGGCCACTCGCTGCAATTATTAATCTCGCACTTTACTTACTCGTATTTTATTCATCTGTTACATCAAAACCCCTGAATACTTGTCTGTGAGCATTTACAGTGAATCCTTCATCGAAACTGCTTGTCAACACCTTCTGCTCCTCGTTGGGACCGACATTCTTACTTATCGAAGATACTACGATACACCCCCTATACTTGTGGGTCATCAGTCTCCCATAAGCGCTTTTCTTTAACGCCTTTGAGCTAGGCGCAAAAAGAGTGCAAATCAAGTATTGTCAAGAGGTGGCTCATCAACACCATAAGTTGTCCTATAAATAGAGTAATAAGGTGACTTCTTTCTTTTTCTAGGGAAGTGTTCCATACCTATTTTGAGTGTAAATTGATAACGACTTATTCCATCTCTCATATCAATGATAGCACATGCAGTTCTAAGAAACGGTCTTCCCAAAATAATATGGCATGAAGCATCGCATTCAATATCCAAAACAACAAAATCAACGGGGACATAATTATTATTCACTTGTATAAGAACATTATCAACTCTCCCCAAATATTTCTTTGCAGCAACATCAACAACAAGAACATCCAAATAACATTTTTTAACGGTGGCAAGTCAAACATATCATAAATTCTTTTAGGCATAACAGAAATACTTGCACCAAGATCACATAAAGCATTACAATCAAATTCTTCTACTCTCATCTTAATAATAGGTTTCCAACCATCTTCTAACTTTTTAGGAATTGAAGCCTCATGTTTCAACTTCTCTTCCCTCATTTTCATAATAGAACTAGCAATATGCTTTGTAAGAGCAACATTTTGTTCACTAGCATTGGGATTTTCAGCGAGATTTTGCAAGAACTTTTTAACTTCAGTAATGGTAATCATTTCTATCAAAATTAAAAGGACAATTATCTCCCACACCTCTAAAAATTTCAGCACGCTTGTCGGAAACAGTTTTAATGGGTTTATACACTTTTCTATGTGGAGTGGGGACTTTTCCTACATTTTTGATTTTGCTAGTAGTAGTAGGAGGTTTGCTAGCATTCAAAGGTTCAGTATTACTATTGGTGGTGATTGTGTAAACCTTGGCTAAAATATTTACTCTAGCCGTCTCATCTTCTCTTTCCCACCTAGCATGCAATTCAGCTAACAACCTCATATTGTCATCAATTCTAACTTGAATAGCATTTGCTTGAGCAAAAGTTTTCTCTTCTGAAGTCATAGGTTTGGCTGCCATCCTATTTATTAAAGAAGTTTGAGCCTCAAACAAAGTTGAAATGCGAGTTTCAGCACTTGAAAGTTTGACTTGTAAACCAGAAATCTTCCTATTTAAATTTTCAAGCTGCTGGCTAATATTTTTAAGCATAGAAGATTGCTCTTCCATGGATTGAGTAAATAACTTGTTTTATTTAAATTGCATTTGCATAAAGCCCTTAGTCGAATTTTCTACCTCAGTAATTCTCTCTTCACTAGACATTTTTTAGCTAAAACCATTTCCATACTGCCTATAATTATTGCTACCAAAATTATTCCTATAGGAATTATTATTAAAATTGTTGCTCTTAATAAAATTCACATCTACATTTTCTTCTTGAGCAACCAAAGAGGCCAAAGGAACATTGTTTGGATCCATAGGAGCATTATTATTTGCAATCATAGACATAATAGCATCAATCTTATCACTCAAAGTAGAAGTTTCCTCAACATAATTTACCTTTTTACCTTGTGGAGCTCTCTCTGTATGCCACTCCGAATAATTTACCATCATATTGTCCAGAAGTTTTGTAGCCGCCCCAAGGGTCATAGACATAAAAGTGCCTCCAGCAGCTGAATCCAATAAGTTCCTTGAAGAAAAATTTAGTCCTGCATAGAAGGTTTGAATAATCATCCAAGTAGTCAGTCCATGAGTGGGACAATTTTCAATCAAAGATTTCATTCTTTCCCAAGCTTGGGCAACATGCTCAGTATCAAATTGTCTAAACTTCATAATATCACTTCTCACAGATATAATTTTAGCAGGAGGATAATATTTTCCAATAAAAGTATCTTTGCATTTAACCCAAGAATCAATACTATTTCTAGGCAAAGATAGCAACCACTCCTTAGCTCTACCTCTTAATGAGAAAGGAAACAATTTCAACTTAATAATATCACCATCTACATCCTTATATTTTTGCATCTCACATAGCTCAACAAAATTGTTGAGGTGAGAAGCAGCCTTCATCGATACTAACACCGTAAAATTGCTCTTTCATAACAAGGTTCAACAAGGCAGGCTTAATCTCATAAAAAGCTGTTTCAGGAGCAGGTGGAGCAATGGGTGTGCAAATAAAATCATTGTTGTTGGTGCTAGTAAAATCACACAACTTAGTATTCTCAGGGATAGCCATTTAATAAAAATAATGCAAGCAACAGAAATAAAAGCTATACTAATTTTTTGGATTTTCAATATAAAATGCAAACAATATAAAAATAAAATATGCAAGCAAAACAATAACAAAGTAAAAGAGTTGAGAGTGAGAGACTCCCCTCGCAGAAGAGATGCTTTTCTCCCCGGAAACGGTGCCGGAAAAAGTCTTTGCTGAGCGCGGAGTTGATGAAGGAGAATTTATGCGCAACGTTGAGTGGAACCCCAAGAGGAAGGTATGATGAGCACAGCAGGAAGTTTTCCCTCAGTAAGAAACCAAGGTTTATCGACCGGTAGGAGAAAAACGTTCTCTCCCGAGGTGTTGCGAACCAACTCGTGGCAGGGCGCACTGCCGGCGTCAGCAGCAACGTGGAGACCCGCACACAAACAACCAAGTACTTTGTCCCCAACTTTCAGCGAGGTTGTCAAGCTCATTGGTTTTGCTGAAAACAAAGGATTAAACGAACCGTGTGGAAGAAGAATTTTTTGCAGAGAACAGAACAGGAAAATGCTCTAGAAGATTGCAATTAAAAGAAGAAGGACCGGGGTCCACAGTTCACTAGAGGCGCCTCCCCAATAAAATAAATATGCTGGGTACACAAATTACATATGGGCAATTGACAAACAGAGATTCTACGCTAATGGTTGGTGTAGAATACATGCTATGAAAGTATGCGGGCATTACAACAATATACATAGACCGTAATCCAACTGCATCTGTGACTAATAATCCACCTTCAGGATTGCATCCGCGATACCCTCCAGTATTAAGTTGCAAGCGACGGACTATCGCTTTAAGCAATGTGTGTAAAGTAAATGATGAAACTACCCTTGAATAGAACACCGTTGTTTTCTCCCTAGTAGCAACAGCACATCTACAACCGTAGAGAACAAGGTCACTTCCCATGGTTAAATAGAGGCATGAACCCACTATCGAGCATAAATACTCCCTCTTGAAGTCGCTAGCATCTACTTGGCTAGAGCATCTACTAGAAACGGAGAGCATGCAAGATCATAATAACATAATACATAATCTCAACCAAAGCAATCTCTCTATAAATCGGATCCACATCAAACCAACATGTAGCAATTACAAATAGATGATCTTGATCATGTTAGGCAGCTCACAAGATCTATACATGAAGCACAACAAGGAGAGTATAGCCATCTAGCTACTGCTATGGACCCATGGTCCCGTGGAGGAATACTCACGCATCACCTCGGATGAAGACATGCGATGTAGAGGCCTCCGGCGGTGATTTCCCTCTCCGGCAGGGTGCCGGGATGGACTACAGAACCCTCCCGAACTAGGGTTTCGGTTGAAGGCGGCGTCAGAACTTTTCATGGATGGAGGCTCGGGTCCCTGGGGTTTTCCCGATACGAGGAATAAATAGGCGAAAGGGCGGAGCAAACGAGGCGACGAGGCCCCAGTACATGGGCCAGGCGCGACCAAGGGTGGGGTCGCGCCTGCCCTGTGTACTGCCACGTGGTAGCTCCCCTGCGCGTGTCCTTCTGGCTCCGTCTTCGTCCCGGAAAAATTAGACTCTGGGCTTTTGTTTCGTCCAATTCCGAGAAACTTTCATGTACAACTTTTCTGAAACACAAAACAGCAGAAAACAGGAACTGGTACTGCGGCACTGCTTTAATAGGTTAGTCCCAAAAAGTGCTAAAAAGTGTGAAAAAGTGCACATAAAACATATAAGAGTTGTAACAAAACAAGCATGGAGCATCAAAAATTATAGATACGTTTGGGATGTATCAGCCTCCGACTGGAAGAAGGGGGGCGCGGCGGAGAGTTGCTCCCGCCAATCCGCCCGCGTCCCCTGCCTCCGTTGTTCGCCCCGGCCATGCGGTCACGGTGGTGGTGGAGAGAAAGGAGAAGCGGCAGCGGTGGCTCCGCGATTGCTCGCCGGAAGTCCAACCGTGCGCGCGGCGGAGGGGGAGGGGGCGGCGGAGGGAGTAGGGTTTTGGAACGCAACTCCCCTCCACGTCCTGTATATATACGGGTCGACGGTCCAGTTTCTCAGGCCCCCGAACTTCCGACGGGCCGGCCCACCGATTCAGGTGCTGTTCTGCGCCACTTTTGTCCCGAACCCGTAAATCCGCCGGAAAAAATCAGTTCCGGCGGGATTTACGGGCTCTGTTAGAGATGCTCTAACACCATCGAGTAAAGTCCGAGCCCGACTGAACTAAAGTGCTAGGGTGTATTTGGTAGCTTGAGCTTGATTTGGATATGCCTGGCGCAGGAAGAGGAGAGTCCTTATGCATTGCAAACGGGCCACATGTCATAAAAATTATGTTGTTTGGTTGTTCGTGAAGGCATTTTCTGCACCGAATAGGGAAGACAACCCGTATTGTTTGGGTGTCTGTACAGACACCTTTCTGTCCTAGTGGTGCAACGCACATCTTATTTGGCTGCAGTCTTGCAGACATGAACTTGATGTGGCAACCCCTTCTATTTAAGTGGTGAGGATCCAGTAATGCTAATTGAATAACAACACATTTAGCAACATTTAGTTTATCAAAAGATGTTGGTAATGCACGTCAAGTAGTTATCCTACTGGGCAAACGTTTCCCATCCACCAACTAGATTTATGCACCGGCTGCACCAGCAGTTTCTGGACTATTGAAACAAAATCCAACGGACAACAAGCAAACACATGATGGTGCTAGAGACTGTTTGCCAACACAACCTTCTGTTTCATATAAACCAACCCACATTCCAGTTTGATGAGGTCCAGCGTGTACCTCTTGCACTTTCTTATTATTGATCTGCGGTGTATTTTATTGGAGTCCAGGTGGTTATGTAAGCTTTGGGTAGTTCATTACGCTTTGATTTTGCCAAATTTCAGAAAATCATCACAGTTTTACCTCGGTTATCTATAACTAGATGAAACTTTTTTCAAAGATAACTTGATGAAGCATAGTTTTGATTGCAAAATAGTCAAATCCCAACAAGCTGCAGTGTAGACTGATTTTAATGAACAACAAGGTGCCTTTTGTAAATATGGTAGAAGTCAGCAGATCTTGGCCATCTCTTCTCCATCCAATAGCCAAAGAGGCAACTGTTGCAGCTGATGCACAGGTTTGGCTGGTGCACTAGATACGTCATGTGGGCGATGCATCACAAGCAAAACAACTATATTTCATGATGCATCACAGGTTCATCATACGAGGGGTTAGTATATACCACCTCGAACAAGTTCATCATTACAGACCGGGGATCAGGTTCAAGAAAGTCCTAGCTAATGGAGGGGTATGAGACCACCTCCCAAAATATGCATGATCTCTTCCGCGGATCATGACCATCATCGAAGAGATGATGAATAATGAAGCATAAGTACTAAGCAACAAACTGCTTGTGTAGCTAGGTCATAAGCCAGGTCCTCCTCTTCGATGGCTGCAACTCACGGTACTTGGCATACTCTTATTTATTTTCTGCAATGAAGTTGAGTGTCCTGACCAGCAAGTGAGGTTGGTACAGCTGCTCCTTATAGACAAACCGGTGCATGGAGATTGTCTTCATCTGAGCATAGTTCGTGATCGGGTTGTTGACGTACTCATGATGCCTTGTGTGTGCAATTCACAAGGAGCAAGTGTCAGGGCGGATGACAATGAGCTATTGTAAGATCAAGAAAAGCACTGCATGAAGCTTATTACCTTCAGGTACTCTTGCAGCCTATCTTCATCTCCAATATAGAAGCAGCAACCATGTTCGTTCCACTGGAGACTACCATCGGATTTGATCCTTTTAATGATGCTCCAGTTGGTCCTCCACTTTCTGATGTGCTTGTAGACCTGAAGAGTTCTCACATGTATGCCAGTGAATGCAAGAACATCATCAGCTACCTTCTTTATCTGCGCCTCTTTGAATCCCAAATTAAAGTAGACGCATGTATTAACGAGCTCAACCAAGCGGTTCAGCACAAACTCAGTCATCTTTGGTTGCCAAACCATGTCATGTTTGTGCGTAAACATGGATTCATAAGCATTGACAGATGGAGTAGAAAGATCAGGGGAGCCTAGTGGTATGATCGCCTACATGACAAATACCAGACGAACATCCATAAGCATTAGCAAGTCGATGAACTACCACAAGATCATCCATAAGCATTTGCACATCAATGAACCACCATAAGCTACAACCACAAAAGTAGGATCCATCCTTACAGTTATTGGATCCACACGCACCACCGAGGTCGGGGAAGAAGGATACCCTGGCGCAGAAGCAGGTAGTGATGTCTACGCACGCTTCTATTCTTGTAGACAGTGTTGGTCCTTCAAGTGTAGAGGTTTGTAGAACAGCAGCAAGTTTCCCTTAAGTGAATCACCTAAGGTTTATCGAACTCAGGGAGGTAGAGGTCAAAGATATCCCTCTCAAGCAACCCTGCAATTGCGATACAAGAAGTCTCTTGTGTCCCCAACACACCCAATACACTTGTCAGGTGTATAGGTGCACTATTTCGGGAAAGAGATAGTGAAATACAAGTAATATGGATGATTATGAGTGGTAATTACAATCTGAAATAAAAATGGCAGCAAGCAAACATGTAACAGAACTGGTTGTAAACGGTGTTTCCATGCTTGGAAACAAGGCATAGGAATCATAATTTCACTAGTAGACACTCTCAACAATGATATCATAATTGAATACATAAATATTATCTCTTCACTACGCTACTCCGAACCACTTTCCAGTTAGACAACAAACACAAATTCACCGTGTAGGGCTGCATAAGCACTCCTTAAAGTTTGCGTTCTCAATCTATGAACGCTCCACGCTATCACTTTGAGCATACAAAGATGGTACGAACAAGACACCACAATTCATAAGTATTGAGACACACACGGTATGCACACCGTCACCTTCACACCGTGGGACAAGGTGTCCCCGGAGATCACATAATAAAACCACTTGAGTAGCATAATAGTTGAAGGATAACATCTACTTATTCAACTAGATTACAAAGCTCATGATCACACAAAGATCATACCATGGGAGAGAGAGAGATAGACCACATAGCTACCGGTAAAGCCAGTCCACCATCCACAAGGGGTGGAACTACTCTTTCAATTTGTCCATCGTTTTTTGTGTGCTCTATTATTATGGCTAACATATCATCCACTATATTAAATAGCATTGATGATAATGGATCGCCATGCCTTAAACTTTTTTTGTTTGGAAGTACTCCCAACATCATCATTTACTTTGATGGCTACACTACTCCGAAAACAATAATATTGATTAGGGCACACCCAACCGTTAGAAAGAACTTTTGTTCGGACTATATAGAAGAAAAGGACCAGTTAAATTTATCATATGGTTTTTTGAATGCAATCTTTAATATTACCCCTCATTCAAATTTTTGATGTAGTTCGTGGATTGTTTCATGGAGAGTTACTACCCCATCCTGAATATTTCTTCCTTGCATAAAAGCAGTTTGAGCAGGATGAATAACATGGTCAATAACCAAATTATGCCTAATAGTTGCGGTTTCTGTTAATATATTGAAGCTAACATTAAGAAGACATATATGCTTATATTGTTGCATCTTTCTGCTTCATTAATCTTTGAGAACAAAACTATCTAACTCAAATTAAGGCAAAATACGTCAAGATGTAGAGTATGAGAACGTGGAACTATTCTAGAAGGTCCAACTTAATGATCTCTGAAAGTTCTTATAGAACTCAATTGGAAAAATGTCCGGTCATGGGGCCTTGCTATTTTCCATTAGGAAATCTGCATTTTTTACTTCTTCCTTAGTATAAGGTGTTGTAGGATGGACGGTTTGCTCATTAAAAACTTGGGTAATATCATCTGTTCGAGACTGCATCGAGAAACTGCCTTCTCCAGGTTCCCCAAATAGTTTTTTGTAGTAATTTGGTATGTAAGATTTGAGTTGCTCGTGTCTTTCGATCGTACCCCATCCTCTACAATAGAATGAATAACAAAATTCTAGTGTTTTCCATTAACGATACTATGCAAGACGCTATAAAAGTATCTCGTATTCGAATCTCCTTAGACTTCTAAACGTTTGCACCATTTGAGTTCCTTTTTTTGCAAAATTAAAGCAATATGCACATCACAATGACTTTTTAGTTCAATTCTTTGAGTAGACAAAGGCAAAGGCCGTACTTCTGCAATGGCCTCTAATTTATCAATAATGGATGATAAACAAACTTTTTCCTTTCTTAAGATGCCCCGTCATATGATGTTCCCATCATCCTAGGTGTCTATGTATGTCATGAATTTTGGTGTTCCACCTTTGGAATGGGTTTTGTCCTGACACCTCGTTTTTCTTCCTCACCTTTTTAACCATACCAGAGAAGCCCTTGCGATGTAGCCACCTAGTTTGAACTTGAACTGGCATTTAAATTGTAGTTTCGACATCCCAGTAGTTAAAAAGATCCATTCGTGATTTGGTGAGCATAATGAAATCTCACATCTTATCTCTCGGTTACTTATATATAACATGTATTTTAGGGTTTACATTTTCTCCTTCTTTGACACAAGCCACCAACCAAACACCATATCACTCTAGTTGCATGGTAAGGCAAAAAAAATTGTTCTAAGGGTAACTACAATGGTGTTATCTTAGCAATACCATAAATTATGATTGTTGAGTTGGAGGAAAATAAACAATTATTTTAATTAACATATGATCGTTTGTACGAAAAACATAAGATGTACTTTCCACTGTACAAATGTCTTATGTGCGTCAAATGGTTCTAGGTTAACTTTAATTATCACAATTTTAGGAGGATGATAACATTAAATCAGAGTTAAAAGGGCAGTGCAGAGCGTCCTCTGGGGGATCAATCCGCACAACTCCCCTTCTCCAAGGCCGCCCAATATTCATAAAAATGAAGGATGAAGATATACAACAATAAAAAAAAAGTACGAGCCTAAGGAAGGGAGGGAAAGATCGAGGATTGGAAACGGGAGATGAGAGGGGTACAGGGCAACCCGGGACGGTTCAGGAGCTAGTGCTGCTCGTTCGCACGCATAAGCCCAAGATAGTGTTCATCAGCGAGACTAGGCAACGCGAGGTTAAAGTTAAAAATCTTAGATGGAGGCTTGGCCTTAGAAATTGTATCACTGAAAAAGGCACAGGGAAGGGTGTCGGTATCGCGTTGTTCTGGGATGAGCATGTGGAAATAAAAGTGATAGGGAAAGGTCCTAGATATTTCGATGTGTTGATCAAGGACGACCCCAATGGCCAACAATGGTGGGGCACGTTCGTGTATGGTGAGCCTAAGGCCTCAGAGAGACACCACATGTGGACTACTCTGCGTAGAATCAAGCCTAATGCTGCAGAACCATGGTTCATGTTGGGAGATTTTAATGAAACCATGTGGCAACATGAACACTTGTCTGAAACTAAGAGGTCTGAGAGGAGGATGCAATTGTTCAGAGATACTCTGTCCTTCTGCAACCTCTTTGACCTGGGGTTTTCGGGACCTGCTTGGACCTTTGATAATAAGAAAAAGGGAAACAAGAATGTCAAAGCTAGGCTGGATAGAGCGGTTGCTTCTGATAGCTGGAATCAAAGGTTCCCAGATGCTAAGGTGACACATATTGTGACATCTAGATCTGATCACTTGCCAATCCTGGTGGAGTATGAGAAAACCTACCAGAATCCAAAAAAGAAAGAGGTTAGATATGAGACGATGTGGGAGAGAGACCCGAGCCTGTCGGAGGCCATTGAAGCGGCTTGGGATGGAGGCCCACCTTGCCGTAACTTGGATGACTTGGTTGCCAAGCTAAATTCCACCTGCAACAACATGCATGAATGGAGCCAGGATAAATTCAGAAGCATGATCAAAAGCACCAGAAAAATCAGAAACAAAATCAACTCTCTCTGGAAGAAACCTCAATCTGCTTGGAGAGAGGAAACCATCGGGGAAGCTACGAGAGAACTTGATGAACTACTGCATAGGGAGGAGATGATGTGGCGACAGAGATCTAGAGTCGATTGGCTGCAGGAGGGTGACAGAAACACCAAGTTTTTCCACAAAAAAGCTACCTGGAGACAGTCTAAAAACAGAATAAAAAAATTAAAAGGCTCGAACGGGCAATGGACTGATGATCCAAAGGAGATCAACAAGATGGCCACAGACTTCTTCAAAAAACTCTACACCAAAGACTCTCAGGTGGTTCCAGATGAGCTCATCAATCTGTTGCACCAGCCGATCACTAACGAGATGAACGAGAAGCTCTGTAGAGAGTTCTCGGATGAAGAAGTGGGAGATGCTCTGTTTCAAATTGGGCCGATCAAAGCTCCAGGCCCCGATGGCCTGCCAGGTTGTTTTTTCCAGAGAAACTGGACGATTATGAAACAAGATGTCATTGAAGCTGTCAGGGAGTTCTTCAGAATAGGGAAAATGGCTGAGGGTGCAAATGACACAGTCATTGTCCTTATACCGAAAGGGCAAAACCAAGAATCCCTCGCTCTACAGGCCAATCAGCCTCTGCAACGTTATATACAAAATCATTTCCAAGTGCCTAGTAAATCGCCTCCGCCCACTTCTTGACAATGTCATTTCTGAGACACAAAGTGCTTTCATTTCTGGCAGGCTGATCACGGACAACGCCATTATAGCCTTTGAAGGGTTCCACAAAATTCAGAAACACAAACATGCCAACAATAGCCACTGCGCCTACAAAATTGATCTCTCCAAGGCGTACGATCGAGTCGACTGGGATTTCCTCTAAAAGGCTATGCTCAAGATGGGTTTTTGCAAAACCTGGACGAGCTGGATAATGTCGTGCGTTAAGTCAGTCCGGTTTGCGGTTCAAGTCAATGGATCCACACTCCCTCCATTCACGCCTTCCAAGGGGCTCAGACAAGGTGATCCACTAAGCTCCTACCTGTTCCTTCTTATTGGAGAAGCTCTCACATGCATCTTGAAGCATGAGGTTATTAGGGGAAGCATCACTCCCCTAAAAGTGGCAAGAAGAGCTCCGCGTATTTCCAATCTGCTCTTCGCGGACGATTGCCTCCTCTTCTTTAAAGCCATCAATGAGGAGGCCCATGCCGTCAAATCTGCCCTTAATCTCTTTCAAAGATGTACTGGCCAACTAGTTAGTGTGAACAAGTGCTCTGTTCTGTTCAGCCAGGCCTGCCCGATAGCTGTCCAAGAGGAAATAAAATCAACCCTTTGTGTTACCAGTTTCACCTTCGAAGAAAAATATTTGGGGCTACCCACTCCTGAAGGAAGAATGAAAAGTGATCAGTGTCAACCAATAATGGTGAGATTTACAAAAAGATTAACTAATTGGGTTGAAAGATTTATGTCCCATGGAGCCAAGGACACTCTGATCAAATCCGTTGCCCAGGCCCTTCTGGGATATGTAATGGGGATATTTAAAATGTCCACGGGCTTCTGCGAGCAATTTGAAAGGCTAATCCGGGACTTCTGGTGGGGCGATGATCAAAATAGCAGGAAGGTCCACTGGATGGCATGGGAAAATATGATTAAACCTAAATGCAAGGGAGGCATTGGTTTTCGCGATATGGCTTGCTTTAACCAAGCCCTTTTGGCCAAACAAGCGTGGAGACTGATCCAAAGGCTAGACAGCCTCTGTGCTAGGGTCTTAAAAGCCAAATATTATCCGAATGGCAACATCCTTGACACTGTTTTTGCGTCTGACGCTTCACCAGCCTGGAAGGGTGTTGAATTTGGGTTACAACTTCTCAAGGAGGGCATCATCAAGAGGATTGGTAATGGGAGAGACACTCAATTTGCTAGGGACAACTGGTTGCCAAGGGACAGTGGTCTCAAGGCGGCGGGCCCGAAGAAGAACTCGAGACGGCGTTGGGTCAACCAGCTTTTCCTTCCAGACTCCAACTCTTGGAATACCAACCTCCTCCGTGAACTGTTCCATGATTTTGACGTTCAGACCATTCTAAAGATCAGACTGCCAGACCATGAGGTTAAGGACTGTGTTGCCTGGCATTATGAACCAAACGGAATCTTCAGCGTTAAGAGTGCTTACAGGCTAGCCATCAACCTAAAACATAAGGGCACGGGAGTTGAAAGCAGCAGCAACCAGAACAATGGGGAACGCAAGATCTAGGACACGATCTGGAAAACCAATGTGCCTCCAAAGGTTAAGGTGTTTGGCTGGAGAGTGGCAACTAACTCTCTTGCCACCTGGGACAACAAATATCGCAGAACCCTTGAGACTAATAATACATGTCCAATCTGTGCAAACGGGGTGGAGGATGCCTTCCATGCATCGGTGGCTTGTACCAAAGCTAGAGCCCTCAGAGATGCGATGCGTAAGGAGTGGAAGCTACCGGATGAAGCTATGTTTAGGAAAACTGGGGAGGATTGGCTGCAGAACCTGTTGTATAATATCGACAGTGAGACTCGGGCCAGGTTACTTTTGCTTCTGTGGCGTGTGTGGCACCTAAGGAATGACGTCATACACCATGATGGTAAGGAAACAATTGCAAGCTCTGTCGCCTTCCTACTGGCGTACAGACAGAGCACTAACATTCAGACTCGCCAGCCTATGGACAACAAAGGCAAAAATCTGATGGTGACTGATACTGCTGATGAGGCGAGAAGCACAGCCAGGGCCGTTTGGACTCCACCGCTCCCGGGTTGGCTGAAGCTGAACACTGATGGCTCACTGAAAAATAAGTGCAGTACAGAAGGGGCTGGTGCGATAGCCAGAAACTGCGAAGGAGAGGTCATCTTTGCTGCTTGCAAACCTCTTCCCCTTTGCAGCACCCCTGAGGAAGCTGAAGTAAGAGATGTCCTGTTGGGCCTGTCAACTCTGAAAAATCAAGAACAACTGAAACTAATCCTGGAAGTAGACAACACTAAAGTAGCTAAAGCTCTGCAAGCCAAAACCACTGACAGATCGAGGTACTGGTCGTTTTATGAAGAAGCTAAACAGCTACTGTTCAACTTGGATGCTTCGGTTGTCCATTTTTCTAGAAGGGAGACAAACAGAGTTGCTGACTCCCTGGCAAAACTCGCATGTTCCTTAGGTGAAAGAGAGATGAGAGAAGACCTCCCAGTCTCTGTAAGAGATCTTGTATCGGATGACTCGAACCAATGTAACCATATTTAAGTTATAAAGATCTCTTTCTCAAAAAAAAAAAAGTTGGTACCATTGCGGAAACCCAAGTGTAGCCCAGATTACATGTAGCTTTTTCTTTTTCTTTTTTGAAACTTCATTACTTTTGATTTTAAGTTTTATGAAAATCCAAAAAAAAAAACTTGGACGTAGACAATGTTGCATTCTATAAGTGTGTTAATTTTTAGAACGAAATACATTGTATTTGACCTGGGATAGAAATGAAACGATCTTATAAAATCACAAAATCGAGATACTAGTGTCATTTTTGCTGAGCATGAAATACAACATATTTCTTTCTGAAACTTTGCACATTTGTAGCTTACAATATTGTATAAACCGTGGTATTTTTTCATCCTTTTTTTAAGTGTGTAAATTCCAATTTACAGAGGTTAAAAAGGAAAACGCTTTAATTCCTTCGGAGGTTCGCGCTGTCGCAGCCTCCGACTCCACCACGCGCCGCGTGTCCCGTTCCATCGGGAGAAATCAATGGGGGGCCCACCAACATGACCTTATCTTTTCATCGGCCTCCTCCTCCACTCGTTCTTCCCTGAATTTCCTCCCCCACCTGCCTCCACCGCACAGAGACACACCGCTGCTGCCAAGCGCCACCGTGATGCGAGGCAGCGGAGCTCCGAGGAGTAGGGTGGCGGAGCTCCCAGCCATGGAGCCGCAGCTGAGCAGCGCGTCGGCGGAGCTTGAGGTGGGTCATCGGACCTGCAGGCCGCAGTCGCTGTGCTCGCCTGTTGCTGCTAATGGCGACGCAACCGCGGTGCTGAAAGGGTCGATGACCGGAGCTGCAAGCGACCACCGCGGTGCTGCAAAGTCCGCCCGCCCGTGCTTCAAATGCCGGCCACCGGAGCTGCAAAGGCCGGCCGCCGGTGCTTCAAAGGCTGGCCGTCAGATCTGCAAGCGATCTCCGGCTGTGCTTCATTGGCCGGCCGCGGCTGCTGCAAAGCCCGGTCGCCGGTGCTGCAAGCCCGCCGTCGAGCGCCGCCGCCGCGATGCTGCAATGGTCCGCCACGTGAGCTGCAAATGCCAATCGCCTGAGCTGCAAATGTCTGTCATCCGAGCTGCAAATGTCTGTCGCCCGTCACCGGCAGTGCGCCGCGGGAGCTGCGAAGGTGTACCAGGGGAGCTGCGAAGGTGTGTCGGGGGAGCTGCGATGGTGCATGGCTGGAGCTGCAAGCCGCCCGTCGAGCGCCACCGCGATGCTGCAAGCCCCGCCGCCGGAGCTACAATAGTCCTCCACGGGAGCTGCTAACGTACCCCATGGAAGCTGCAATCGCCTACGGTTGAGCTGCAACCATCCGGCGGCGGTGCTGCTATCAGGCCGGCCGCCTCGGCGAGCTGGAGGCGGAGCTTCCTTTGCCG
Organism: Lolium rigidum; assembly: GCF_022539505.1. Classification (NCBI taxonomy): domain Eukaryota; kingdom Viridiplantae; phylum Streptophyta; class Magnoliopsida; order Poales; family Poaceae; genus Lolium; species Lolium rigidum. Next base: position 49,450,495 of record NC_061514.1, on the reverse strand, counting down.
GCGAACTGATGCTCAGGGCGGGGAGGCGAGCAGGGAGGCCAGCAGTGGGGAGCGCGTGAGGTGATGGGGTCCTACTTTTTCTTTTTTTCGGGGAGGATGACGCGGTGCGCGTGAGCTGACCAGTCAACAACCAATCACGACCGTACACACGCAAGGATCTAACGGCGCGGGACCCGGAGGTTCGGGAGTTCGGATCCTCCGGAGGATCCTCAGCACGCCCCGGTTAAAAACGACCTGCATTTAGCCTGAGCTAAAAAAAAACCCACCTCAGATAGCGTGCATAGCATTTTCCACATAAAACTATCTTAATTAGCAACTGTACAACTGAGAATCTGAGATGCAAGATGCCAAGACCATACTGCGCTCCTTTCTTGGCGTAGGTGGCCTTGCTTCCTAGGTCGGTAATGACTCGTACAGAAACCAGACGAGTTCGGTTCATATTCATAGAATCGTTATCAATCAAACTCCATAAAATACGAGACACGCACCCACCCGGCTTCCCACCACCGACCGAGCGATCGCCACGAGCCTCCCGAGTCTCGCAACATCGCAACCGCGCGCCGCCTCTAATCTCCGCCAGAACCCTAGTACCCTACCCCGTCGCCGATCGAGGTCCGACCCCCGGCGCAGCCAAGATGGTGCTCGCGCAGCTCGGCACGAGCATCTCCGATGCGCTCGCGCGGATGAGCAAAGCGACGGTGGTCGACGAGAAGGTGCTCGGGGAGTGCCTCAAGGAGATCACGCGCGCCCTCCTGCAGTCCGACGTCCGATTCGAGACGGTCCGCGACGTGCAGGCCAACATCAAGAAGATCGTCAGCCTCGACACCCTCGCCGCCGGCACCAACAAGCGCCGCATCATACAGCAGGCCGTCTTCTCCGAGCTCTGCCGCATGCTCGACCCCGGGAAGCCCGCCTTCGTCCCCAAGAAGGGGAAGCCTAGCGTCGTCATGTTCGTCGGATTGCAAGGTCAGTTCGGATGTTGCATTGCTACATATACCACCTAGAGTATTCTTATGTGCTGTCTGTTACATGTTTCCCCCCAATTATCTTGAATTCTTGATAGCTAGTAAGAAAATGTGTTGTACGGATAACCTAAAACTTGATTGAACTTGGCCCTATGTGTTTTGGGCAGGATAACTGTATCTATAACGGTGCGTGATTTGGATCGTGCGCCCATGAATATCAAGGGGCCTCAGATTATTTCTCGAAGTATTGAAAAAATATCAGTCACCTGTCACCGATAGAAGCAGACGTTGTTAGAATTTTCCCTTCTATCAATGTGCTTCACTACGTGAATTGTGACAAAGCAACTATAGAAATTAGTACTCGAGGGAATTCTCAGTTCTGTCCTGAGATGGATGGCAAGGTAGATAAGTTGTTTTGTGAAGAATTTGTAGTGACCCAGACATTTCCTTTTTAGTTGTTTGTAGTTGTGAGATCTCTCAGGCTTCCCTTTTATACAGTTGCAATATAATGTTGATGTTCACTGAATAACGATGTATTCCTATAGGTTCTGGAAAAACCACTACGTGTGCCAAGTACGCACAATATTATCAGGGGAAAGGATTTAAACCATCACTGGTTTGTGCCGATACATTCAGAGCTGGTGCCTTTGATCAGTTGAAGCAGAATGCAACCAAGGCGAGGGTACCATTTTACGGAAGCTACATGGAGTCGGATCCCGCGAAAATTGCTGTTGAGGGGCTGGAAAGGTTCAGAAAAGAAAACTCTGATCTCATCATCATTGACACAAGTGGACGCCATAAGCAAGAGGCTGCACTTTTTGAGGAAATGCGTCAAGTTGCAGAAGCAACGAAACCAGACCTGGTGATATTTGTCATGGATGGTAGTATTGGTCAGGCTGCATTTGGTCAGGCACAAGCATTTAAGCAAAGTGCCTCTGTTGGTGCTGTGATTGTTACCAAAATGGATGGTCATGCAAACGGAGGCGGTGCACTTAGCGCGGTTGCAGCTACAAAAAGCCCCGTGATATTTATTGGAACCGGAGAACACCTTGGCGACTTCGACGTTTTCGATGTGAGACCATTTGTTAGTCGTCTGTTAGGTAAGTACTAAATCTATTATTGTTCATAACCTGTGATTCTTCTTTCCAGATTACGGTTTAACAAATGATGTATTTGGCAGGCATGGGAGACCTGCCTGGCTTAATAGACAAGCTCCAGGATATTATTCCTGCTGATCAACAACAGGACCTTCTGGAAAAGCTCTCTACCTTCACTCTCAGGCTTTTGTATGAGCAGTTTCAGAATCTTCTCAAAATGGGATCTCTTGGCCAGGTTAACTATATCATTTAGTAGCTTTATATTTTAATATGTTAACATGTGATTGAATTTCGTATGCTAAATTATATCGAGTGTTTGATGTTAGATGAACAATCCAACATCACTCAGATTCCAAATTTCCAACTTGCTATGCTTCCGTGGTAACATTATTTTAATCATTGTCTGCCTACTCTTATCTTCCAGGTCTTCTCAATGTTGCCTGGATTTAGTTCGGAGTTGATGCCAAAAGGAAGTGAGAAGGATGGCCAAGCAAAGATTAAGCGGTACATGACGATTATGGATTCTATGACAGATGCAGGTGAGCTAGTCTTAAGGCTTTATTTTGTGTAACACAAGCGATATTCTGAAACTTATCTTGCCCTTCATGCTACTTTGTAGAGCTCGACAGTCCAAACCCAAAAAAGCTGATGACTGAATCACGAACCATCCGGATTGCTCGGGGATCCGGCAGACAAGTGAGGGATGTGATGGACATGCTTGACGAGTACAAGCGACTAGCCAAGGTGATGGGCAAGATGAAGAATATAAAGCTTCCGAACGGAAAAATGAGTGATAAGAACCAGAACCAGACCATCCAGCAGTTGACCAAAGCCCTGCCACCACACATGCTGAAGCAGATGGGTGGCATCCCTGGCTTGCAGGACCTCTTGAAAAAAATGGGTGGCAAGGACATGAGCCAAATGCTTGGAGGCATGGGCCTGGGTGGGGATTTGTAATGCAAAGGTAGTTTCCTTCTCGTCCTTGCTCCTTGCAGCGTTGCAGAATTTGCTAGACTACGTGACATTTTTTCGGTGAACATTTTTTGGGGGTAGTGGTCATTTTAGTGTTGAATATATTTTTTGTGCATAGTGGAAGTAAATTCGTTTTTAGTCTATTGTACTGCGTAGTGGGGTTGTGTTGGTGGGTACCTGAATCTGAATACTCGGTATAATAGTCTAGTTCACGTTGTAAATACCACTGAAATGGGACATGCATGTTCCTAATTCAATATTAGGCCGTTTCAAGAAAAATCAAATACTGTATTGGGCAGAGTTTAAATTTAGCAGCCTTGAGATGTAATTTGAACTTATAGTATAACATTATTAGTAGCGAGAGCATGCGTGTGGGGCTCACAATGCTCTCTTTCACCCCTAGTCTTTGCATACTGTTTCTAATCATGCTACTTCCTCCGGGCTAAATCCATCAGTGCAGCCATATACTATGTCCAAATACCACTACTCATAAACAAATTATATTACTCATAAACACCAATAATGATATGAATTTCGTTCAAACACACCAATAATATAGGCAACTACATGGCTCATAAACAAATAATGAACCCACCACAATTGGGCACACTGCCCAACTACACTAGATAATGTCAATGACAAAAAGAATGCTCATGATCGGGCGTGTGATGGCCTAGCAGTGATGAGCACAGCTTGTTCAACTTGTAGTTCGCCTTCTTCTATATGGAACACTCTCCACGTCGGTTTGCTAAACATTAGCCGGGCATGCTCATCGTTGGTGTTAACAAAGAAGAGGAATCTCCATTACACAGTCAAGCCAAGCCATCACCAGGATTGTGAAGCTTGGAAACCACCTTGTTATGTAATTTCTCGGATGTCGTGGATGAAAAACCAAAATATAATTATGAAGACAGACGAAGACCAATACAATTGCAATGTATGGAGAGAACCTAGAGTAAAGAATAGAATTAACTTGAAAGAACTTGATTTTGTCAAACATGTCAGAAATGGTACCCCGGCGAAGGTATTAGCCGCCACTAAGATCTCTAAGAGTCGAATGTGCTCATAGTCGCTTAGTTTGCCTCATGGAGAGATACTGGCAGCATCATATGATTCTTCATCCCCACCACTAAGATAGACAATAGTAATCATTGTGACTTGTCCTCTTAATGAAAAACCTACCATTTCTCCTCCGATGGAACGGTTCCGTGTGATGAATTGCTTCCAACATTGCCTCCCATGCAGGCCAGTGCCTCTTATTTCTCCACAACCATGTCATATGCACCCCTATGCACCTGAAAGTGCACACTCTCTTTAGCTACTTCATCGAGTAGTGACTTCACATTGCATGGAATAATATATACTACTTCCATCTTAAAGCTTAAGACTTATATTATTTTTAAAAAGTCAAACTATATCAAGTTTGACTAAGCTTTTACCAAAAATCATTAACATGCAAAATACAAAATAAATATCATTAAATAGACAATGAAATATATTTTTGTATAGTATCTACAAAATATTATATTTATTGATAGATTGTTCTAAAAGATTGGTCAAACTTTACTTGGTTTGACTTAAAAAAAAACTTAAGCTTTGAGATGGAGGTAGTACATCATAAGGAGAAGAATAGTGGTTGCACATCTTCGAGTCCGTCACTCCAGATTTTCGCCCATCCCGTGCTTGCCGTTGACCTCACCAGGATCTAAAAGTTAGAAAAGAGAGAGTGAATAGAAAGAAGAACTAATGTGCAGATATGAAAAAATGAAGATGAAATGAGAGTTTTCATCGGCGTGCGGCAAAATTACTGCAAAATTTGAATATTTTCGGAAGCTGAATATTTCCACTGACGAATTTCTACGATTTTTTTATTATCGAAAAGTTAAAAAGTAAAAAAAAAACACACAGTGCGAACAAAGTTGTTCACCTTTTATATATAGTACTACATCTGTTTCAGTGAATAGTGTTTATATTTTTTTTCCAAAATTTAAACTACATAAATTTGGTCAAGTTTTTAGAAAAAAACATTATTATGTACAATCCACAATTAACACATTAAGATATATCATAAAATATATTTTCATATATGATATCTATATAATACTATAATTAATTAGTAATTAAAACAAAACAAAAAAAGATGAATCTATCTTTCTTCTCCCGTTCAGCCCAACGGACCCAATCCGGACCTCTCTGTCCGTCTCCTCCCAAACGGGAGATTTGATTATAACCCCCCCTGGCTGGGCTCACTTGGATCATATACCCTATTGTTTGTCACTCTGGTTCTCAGCCCCCCCAGCTGGTGTTGATGTTGCTCATACCCCCCTTTGGCATGATTAACAAATGCATCAACATATAACCATCAAATAGAAATATGTATAGACATATATACCCTGGTCCCTTGAGTGCACAGCCAAACAATAAGTTGCCCAAAAACTGAATGCCAAATCTGATATATGTTCAACAAAAGTGCACAACAAAAGTGCAGATCCATCACACCCTTCATCAAATCCGGCTCCTCCCACTCAAATCCCCATGCCAATCTACCACAGATCCATCACACAATTCGTCAAATCTGTGCGTCGTGCGAGAGAAAGGAAGCCATAGCCATGGAAAAAGAAAGGGGAACCTTGCCTTACCTGTGGGCAGCAATGGAGGGCGGCGGATCTGTCCGGGGGAACGCGGCGGGGCAGCAGGGCGGCGGACGGCGGACGGCGGACGGCGGCCGGCGGCTGGAGCTTCCCTGGCGGCTCGGTCGCGGGAGAAAAGAACGGGCGAGCGGAACGATGGAGTTTGCTCGCGTCAATGCCCTGCCCTGTCCCGTGTACGTGCCTTGCCTTGCAGGAGGGCATATTAGTCAAATAGAATAGTTTTTTTTATTAAACGTTAATTCAGCAGCTAACAAAGAGAAAAGGAGCAATCATCGAGAAATTAGCCATCGTGGGGGGCTGAGAGCAAGGCGAGCCAAATTCTGGGTTTATTATCAAACGCGTGCCAACTTTGGGTGTCAAAAGCAATTCTCCCCTCCCAAACCCCTGCCTCGTCCCAAGTTGACGTCACCGTCCCCGTCCCGTCCTGCCAGACCAACCTAATCCGTCAGATCTCTTCCCTTCCGTGATCTCCCCCGTTCGTCTTCTCACAACACCTCGCCCTCCTCGTCTTCGATCCCAACACCGGCGGCGGAAGCGACCAAGAGGACGACAGCAAGCCGGCGGAGACTGCTCGCTCGGCGATCGCCGGACCACCCTCAAGATGGTAACCTCCATCCCGATGCTCCACTCCATCCACTCCCCCTCCCCCCACCCCCGATCCGCGCCGTGCCGGGATTCGCGATCCGGTGGGAAGAACTAGATCTCGCCGTGATGCTTACCCTAGGTTTCGGGGTCGACTGGGCCGCTTTCGCTTCCTACTACCTGCATAGTTTCGATCGCTAGTAGAGAAGGGAACTGCAATTCCGAGGAAATCTACCCGCGGTTCCTCGAACTAACCGTGGCCTTGTTTGTCGCACCGTGTGGTTCGTTTGTGCAGGTGCTGTTGCAGTCAGATCCGTTCCTGAGCGAGCTGACCAACATGTACGAGCGGAGCACGGAGAAGGGCTCCGTCTGGGTCACCATGAAGCGATGTGAGTTGCTCCCCCCTCCTCTTCCTCTGCTCCCAAGTGTGAGGTGGGTTGTAGATTTGGGTCGACTCGGGTTTGAGCTGACGCCTTGTTTTTATCTGCCAGCGTCGATGAAGTGCGAGGCTAGGTTGAAGAAGATGGCCAACAAGGGGGAGGAGGTGGAGTACCGCTGCCTCGTCCGCGCCACAGATGGCAAGAAAAACATCTCCACCGCGGTACTAATCACAGTCTCTCTTGCTATTTTTCACTGTAATTAGTTAGTCCCCCATGGCTGCAAGGAATGTGAGTCATAGATCAGATATTTGCATATTGTCTCTTGATAGCTACTGCATGAGCTACCTGGATTTGCACAAATAGTAATAGAATGTTTATGTAGTCTTCTTCCACATTGAGGATGGTTTGTTCATTGTCAGGAATATATAGGTAGGTAAATAAACACCGTGGCATGAAAATGCAGAGAAGGTTTGACCGTACATATGTATCATCGCCTAGCAATTTCACAAGCATCACAATGCTGTAGGATACGAAGTAACTTTGTGTGCATGATGACAAGTAGAGAGTTAGGAATGGGGCACTTGCCATTGGTACATCTTTGCTGTACTTGTACAAGTCCTTTATGCAGCTATTTACTGTTAAGTCTCTCATATCTATCACTACAGCTCTAGTTGAACTAATAGGTCAGGGGTAGAGTCAGTATCACCAATGATATGTCGTGAGTTGCTATCTCATCGCTGGATGGGAAAGAGTTAGGACTTGGAAGTATTAAGATCAATCAGCAGCTGTCACAACTTTGAGGGATGATACTCATTTTCTTATTCTTCCAAGTTTCAATTAAATCAACCATTGAGGGCTCACATTAATTGTTTCACCTTCCATTAAGTGAACATCTTTTGTCAAGATTTATAGGATGTATTTGCACTTCGCAACCCCTGAGGTTTCCCAGTGATATCATGTTGTAGCACATCAGGATTTCCCATTGTCTTACATTTGATTAGTTCCCTTATTAAGTTGCACATGACTTGAGTGTCATATCACAAGAGTTAGAAACATTTTGCCATTGGCAAGGTTATGTATTGATGGGCACCCATGCATCTTTCTATTCATGCCTTTGAGCTCTCCCACGAGTCAATTGGACATTGACATCTTTTCCTGCAAGATACTATTGCTCGCGTTTGCAACTTTGCATAGCACGTTTATGTTGTATGAAATCATGGCCCATCTAAAAGTGACTTGACTTGTTAGGAGTCCAATCTCCCATGACCTATGTTTTGTTAAACAATTCTACTCCTCTTCTGCATTTTAAGTGTTGATATCGTGATGCAGGTTGTCCCTTATTTATGGTTGCAAAGCTGTTGCTTATATCTGTTATCCTATTTTCATCTAAAAGTGACTTGACTAGTTAAGAGTCCAAGCTCCCATGACCTATGTTTTGTTAAAAAAATCTACTCTTCTTCTGCATTTTAATTGTTGATATCGTGATGCATGTTGTCCCTTATTTATGGTTGCAAAGCTGTTGTTTATATCTTTTATCCTATTTCCTTCGTCTAAAAGTGACTTAACTAGTTAAGAGTCCTAGCTCCCATGACCTATGTTTTGTTAAACAATTATACTCCTCTTCTGCATTTTAATTGCTTATATCGTGATGCAGGTTGTCCCTTATTTATGGTTGCAATGCTGTTTATATCTGTAATCCTATTTCCTTTGTCATTCTCATGTAGAAGAAAGGTTGATAGTTATTCGCTATTAGTAATAATTGTTGTTCTCAATTTGGAAACATGCCTGCTCATTTGTATCCAGATAATAAAAACAAGTACTCATGCAAAATTTGTTTATTTTCTTCGTGCATATCTATTTCTCTCCAGCCATATGAACTTTCTGCGAGTCCACTAAGCAGGGCATTTTCTTCAGTCTTCACCAGATGGTTTAGCTTATGGCTGGATAAGTACGTGTACTTAGAACTTAGGGTCACAACACGTACTATAATTCTGATATGTGCCATATTGTGAATATTTTCAGGAATCCCAACTGAGAACTGTCATGTGTGCAATATTGTTTTTGTTTGAATAATATAGATGTATAGCAAAGTTGATCCATGATGACCCATGACTTAATTTTCCTGGTGCCATAAGCACTATTCTAACTTTCAACATATTTAATTATTGCCCTGTCATTTTTGTTGCATTTTTGGACCAATGAAAAAACCTTACCCATACATGCTATGTCTTTCAGCTGTCTGCAAAGGATTACCTCAAATTCCAAGCTTCGTATGCCCTAGTTCTTAAATCCCATATGCATGCTCTGAAGAAGAGGGAGAGGAAGGAAAAGAAGAGGGTCGTTGAGCCAGAGAAGGTACCCGAGAAGGAACCGAAGAAGCAGAAGAAATCGTCGAAGAAATCTGCAGTGTCTAAGTAGAGAGGTACTTACAGAATTTAGCGAGACCTTTTTCGCCCACAGCAAGACTAGTCTGAGTGTCATCAAATATGTTACCATCCGTTTTACCCTTATCCCTGTCTGTGGGATGAAAGCCTGTGAATACCTAGAGATGCATCGTCGCTTGGCATTTTTGAAACAGCGTTTTGTTCTGGTTGCAAGCCAGCCCTGGTCTTTTCTGAATGGCCTCGTAGAAGATGCATGCCTTTTGGACTGCTAGATCTGGCCATCAACATTTTAATTTGCTATGCTTCATTGATATGTTGGTATTGGGCCCAGTATATAGGTTGCAAAAGAATGCAGAATTTCTGGTGATATTTCATTGTGGAGGTGCATTGCAGAATTTCTGGCGACATTTCTGTGTGGAAGTGCATTTGGGATTGTTTTGCCACCTATATTGTACAGTATAGCAAAACATCGCTCGTGTTCCCGATTCCATATGCAAGTGGTTACCAGGATATGGTTCCAGGTTAGGTAGTCCCTCGGTTGTTGCATAAACAAATGATCTAGCACATCTTGTTCATAACCACAAGGACCGGATCCTTGGTCGGACACTGCCATCCTTTGTAGTTTATCAATCTTGGCTGCTGTATCCGCCTGAATGGGCTCACAGCTTTCGCTTGCTAGCCAATTTCCCTATCAGTCTGAGGTACGATTCTCAACGGCAAAAAAGAGCCATAACCTTGTCGATCTCTTGATACTAGCAACATACAGGAATCTGTTCTTTTTTAGACTCGCACACGAATCTTTGCTGAATAGGATTGTAGGAAGCAATGGTCAGTGAGGGAGAGCCGTCAGCGTCCACCACCAAACCGGACAAAATCCCAACAAAAAATTAACCAAAATCCAACGGGGCGAGCACTGACGACGAGCCACTGATCGCTCACGGATCCATCATCACCAAACGCCCCCGAGCTCACTCGCGCCGAGGTTCGCCACCACCCACTCCCGATCCCTCCCGTCGCCACCCACCACCACCACCACCCCTCAAAATCTCATCTTGTATTGTTTCCCAATCCCACCCGCCCACCACTCCTCTCCCACCCCGACGCGCGCGCCACCACGATGAGAGGCCTCCTCGCGTGCGCCACGCTGGCCCGCCGCGCCGCCAACTCCTCCTCCTCCGGCGGCGGCGCCGCCGCGCGCCGCCACCTCGCCGGCGCGGCGGTGGCCGCCGAGGCGGAGCTCAAGAAGACGGCGCTCTACGACTTCCACGTCGCGCACGGGGGCAAGATGGTGCCCTTCGCCGGCTGGAGCATGCCCATCCAGTACAAGGACACCATCATGGACTCCACCCTCAACTGCCGCGCCAACGGCAGCCTCTTCGACGTCTCCCACATGTGCGGCCTCAGCCTCCACGGCTCCCAGGCCATCCCCTTCCTCGAGTCCCTCGTCGTCGCCGACGTCGCCGCGCTCAAGGACGGCACGGGGTCCCTCACCGTCTTCACCAACGAGAAGGGCGGCGCCATCGACGACTCCGTCGTCACCAAGGTCACCGACACCCACATCTACCTCGTCGTCAACGCTGGGTGCAGGGACAAGGACCTCGCCCACATCGGGGCGCACATGGAGGCCTTCCAGAAGAAGGGAGGCGACGTCAAGTGGCACATACACGACGAGCGCTCCCTCCTCGCCTTGCAGGTCAGTCACAACGCTTTCTTGCTCGCCTCTTCATCTTACAAATTGACGCAGGTTGCTCCTCATCGTCCCTCAGTTAATTGAGATTGCTTGCCTTCTCAAGTTTTGATTCCTTACAACAAGACGCAATGCTCTATCTGAGTAGTAGTTGAGCAGGTTTGCAATGTCATTTTCTCAGTTGGTGGACCTAAAGTTTCTGTGTAATCCAGAGATTCCTGGATCAGATTGTAACATAAGACATTCCTCCTGATAGAAAAGGCAGTGCTTCAGCAGAAAATTCAGGGTTCCTTGAAATTGTGAAAACAGCTCATAAAAAAAAACTAGTACTAATTTATGGAAGCAGTCTTTCTATTCTATTCTATTCTGAACTGTTTTATGGAAGTAGTAAATTTTCACTTCAATGGTAGTAGATATATTTCTCCTAGTACATGTACTAGTTGATGAATTTATAGGTAGACATTGTTGTAACTTGTTCCTTGACATAAGCAGGGCCCTCTTGCTGCACCAACTCTCCAGTTCCTAACAAAAGAAGATTTGACCAAAATGTACTTCAGTGACTTCAAGATAATTGACATCAATGGTTCTACGTGCTTCCTCACCAGAACTGGGTATGCTCCCTTCCATCCTTCACTTCCAGTTTCCAGATTATGACACTGCTCCTTCTCCTTCTTTTAATCCCAGGACGAGTCCACAAAAGAGCATCAGTCCTAACTTTTACCATCATTAACCTTGTCTATCATACTTGAAACATAACTCAAATCACCTCCTGTTCAATCTGGCATGCCAAATTGAGTATGTGGAATGCTATTTGGTTCTTAAAGTCAGTTGTAAACTGACAAATTATTTTAATTTTCCAAAATTCAACTGTATAGGATTTTAAATCAGTTCTGTATATCCACACTTTATTTGCATACATGATATATTTGTGTTTCCAGCATCTATGTCATTATCTTCGATCTTTCTACTTTCTAGTTCTGGAAAAATTAAAACCGGCGGTAGCAGATTCTTCTATTTTCTTTCTGATGATGAAGGTCCTCTTCCATTTACCCCAAATTATATTATTTCTTTGAACACTGTATTATGGTTCTAAAAGATTTCTTATTGCAGTTACACTGGTGAAGATGGATTTGAAATCTCTGTGCCATCAGAGAATGCGGTCGATCTTGCAAAGGCCCTGCTGGAGAAATCTGAAGGCAAGATAAGGTTGACTGGCCTGGGTGCCCGTGACAGTCTTCGCCTGGAGGCTGGCCTCTGCCTGTACGGCAACGACATGGAGCAACACGTCACGCCAGTTGAGGCCGGCCTCTCGTGGGCGATCGGCAAGAGGAGGAAAGCGGAGGGTGGCTTCCTGGGCGCGGATGTGATCCTCAAGCAGCTCAAGGAAGGCCCGAAGATTAGGCGTGTAGGCATCTTTTCACAAGGACCACCCCCGCGGAGTCACAGCGAGATCGTGAGCAGCACCGGGGAGAACATCGGTGAGGTGACCAGCGGAGGGTTCAGCCCGTGCCTGAAGAAGAACATCGCCATGGGGTATGTGAAGAACGGCCTGCACAAGGCCGGGACGGAGTTCAAGGTGGTCGTCCGTGGGAAGTCATACGACGCTGTTGTCACCAAGATGCCCTTTGTGCCCACCAAGTACTACAAGGGCCCTTAGATTGTACAAAAAAGGATGCAGTTTTCTCTTGGAATTCTCCCGTGGCAGCTTGTTCAAGACATGCTGCTTGAATGCTGCAACTGTAACCTCTGTCAGGCTTCCTCTTACAGCTTGACATTTCATCTCTACCCATCAAATAATATATACCAGTGCGTGGTGTTTTTCCAGAAGTGAAGTGTATGCCACGTTTGGGGGCCGATGCGTGTTGATAGGTGCGCAACAGTTTTCAATTAGATGTTGCAGAACGCCAGAGACCAGTGCTGTGCGCGCTACCCTTGAGATGGTCATAACTCCAAGATGTCAAATATGTAGTTCGTACTAGTTTTCGTGTGTCCAGTTGTGAATTTGTGATCGCTCCTCGGTAATACTTATATGGCACAATCAATAATATGATACCACAAGTATCATTTTTCCTATTCATGCAGAACCTGAATCAACAGAAACCTTTGAACCTGAACTAACTAGGTAGGGCAAAGCTGACCAAACAAATAGCAAATACAACTACATCACACATCAGTGTAAACCTGAATTCAAAACAATACAGTGCTCGTAAGAACACACCCAAGCATGATAATTTCAATATTTTTTCTTCCAAATTCAGGAACATGTCAACATACAATGCTACACCTCAGCAAAGGTCCAAGCTCACTTTCTAGATGGAGGGAGCAAGAACCCATATATTAAGTTAGATGCATTACACTTCGCAGCAAACCTGGCGATGAGCTGATTCAAAAGATTGGGGATATGCCAAAATTATATGCTTCCAGCTATTGGTCTCCATTAATGTTTGCAGACTAGAAGGAGATAGGTTTTGGATAAATTGCAGGCACTTTACCATTCCAAATTCAACAACCTGTCAGCATATGATGGTAACGTAGATGGCGGGGGCAAGATGTCATATAAATCCGTAGCTTTGTCAGACCCATTACACTTTGCAGCAAGCTTGGCAATGAGCTCATTCAAAACATAGGGATGTGACAGAATTATATGCTTCCAGCTATTGGTCGCCATTAATTTTTGCAGACTTGAGGAAGATACGTTTTGGAGGAATTGCAAGCACTTCTCCTTCAACCTATGGCAATGGTACTGCACAGCTATATCAAGAATTTTTGGTACCGTGATTTCACCTATGGCCTTGGACAACAGCTCTTCACAGGAGAACCTAAGGTGTTGGAGATCATATCTGCCTGCCGCCACAGTCAAGTCCTTCAGCCATTCCAGCCACATTTCAAAACGTGTTGTTTCTGCCTTGACTTCTGCTTCTTCCCGCTCCATGTCAGGAAATGCATCTGTGTAGATGAAAGTGAGCAAAGCCTTGAACACTTGAGCTTTCATGTCTTTGATCTGTATGACATCTGCCTTGGTGCCCTCCTTCACGGAGCCAAAGAGCAGCGCCGTGAAGACCGTAGATCGGGACGCAAGCACACACCGGTGTGCAAGGAATATCTCGCCGCTAACCTCAAATGTTACATCAGCGCCCACCTTTGTTTGAAGGAGATGGTTGAAATGCTGACTTATGCAAGACAGTGGCACCTTAGTGTTGAGGTCCTCGCAAATCATGATGTCAAACCGGATGGTGAAACAATCGTTCTTAAGATTCTCTGATTGTTCAAGCACATCTCTTTTTATAAAATTCGAATCGCCCCAAGCTCCATTAATATCATTGCTGCAGAAGGTGCATACATAAGCAGCACGAATGAGTGTTGCCTCTTGCTTCTCAACCTCATCAATGAAACTAAACCTGAACCACGCCTTCACAGGTCTTGCAGCACCGTCATCATCATCAACAAGGGCAGCAAAGAGAGAGATGTAGTCTGCATACTCCGAGTTGAAACCGTTGGGTAAGTAATCGATGCACCAGCGATGGCCTCCTACAATGAATGGGCGAGATCTGATGCCCACGCCATTGTCTAGCCTTTTGGTCTGCGAGTACCCATCCACTACTAGCAGGTGGTACCCGCTGGCCGCGCCCGAGTCGACAACCGACATGGTGGAAGACGACAGCCCGACATCGGTCAAGACAGATACACCGGCGAACGGCGTGACGAATCTGCAAGTGGGCACAGATATATTCCAGTGAATATGTGCGACATTACTGTGGAGAGATACCCCGAATAGTTCCTACACACTCACGCCAGTACATTTCAGGAACATCCCAGTAACTGCAACACTAGAAATCTGAAGTTTCAGAGTTGAGATCCAGGATTAGAGGGGCGAAACCTGGGCATGACCTGCTGCCTCGCAACAGGTGAACTCTCAGCTTGCACGCCCCCGCTACCAGGTCGAGTGTCATGTCCGAAGCCATCGAAAAGTCGCCGCTTTGCTCGCCGCGCTAGCCCCGCGCCCCAGCGAAGCGCGCCGCGGCCGGCGGCAGTACGAGGACGCCGGGCCGTTGCCTGCGCACCGCGGGGAGCACGCCGTACGCCGGTCCTTGCTTTTCTCTGCAACATCCTCCCCGATGCGCGGCCCGACCGCTCACAGCCGCAGCACGAGTGTCACTCACTCTCACCCGCAGAGAGGCGCCGGCGGCTCGTGGTTGCTCTGAACTTAACTTCAGAAGGGTTCGTGGCCCGCAGAGTCTGAAGAGAGTTAGGGTTTGTCATTGAGAAGTTAGAACGAACTACATTGTGCTTGTGCGGCCCATTACATTGCACTGCCTGTATGGCCTTTTGTTTCCTTGGAATTCTTAATTTTCTTTGCACTTTGTTGGGCTGTGAAGTCTATTTAGATGGAAGAGTTCGGCTTTGAACTAACGAAGACAGCAACATGGGCTAGGAGTTACACCATGAGTTATAACACACACGCAAAGCGCACACCGAAATCAAGAACAAAACATAACACATAAAACGTTAAGTCGGAGCGCCAACTTGATCCAGGATGAGGGAGCCTTGTCTTCTGTTGCACTTGAGCAATCACAACCATGTTCACACCAACAAGCCTCCACCGCACCAAAACTACATCCGAAGGGGAACTCGTCGACGGGACGATAGTCTACCAGAGCTTGAGGATCCAAAGGAGGAGGGGGGGTCTTGCGACGACGCCTCCAAGAAGGTACATGGTGCAAGAACACGTCATCGTCATTGGTAGAGACCTAGGTCCTGCAAAGTTTTCACCAAAAACCGAAACCACCACCCTTAGAGCTCAGGTTAGGTTCAGACCAACAAACGTAACATCTTTCACTGACATTGGTCGAAGGCACACCGGGAGCAGCTATGGCCAGACGCCGACCTAGCAAAGCCCCCCAAGGCGCTAGGAAAACCGCCAGTAACCGCAACAAAGCTGTGTAAAAGCAACTAGGCCGACATTGCGCGAGGGCTGCGACACCAGTGAGAGGTCACATGGTGATCCACAGGAAACTACCAGGGAGGCTAGCCTGAAGCGAGGCCACCGAGGGCGTAGTTTCAGGCGGAGGGACGAAGTCCATCAATTCAAACTAGAGGGATACTACCGGGACGCCTTCAACAAGGGAACGACGCCCGCAAATTTCACCGTCACCGGTGCAGGCCAAAGCCATGCACACATTTCGCCGAGGTCCAACCCGATCAAAATTTCGGTCGCCATTGCGTGGACGCAAAGCGGACATAGCAGAGATAACTGCCGTGCTACCAAGCTAAGTCACACTATGGTCCAGTCCCAACTAGACACACCCACATAATGAATGCAAGAGCTAGCTGGCTAGGCGGGCTAGATCCAGATCTAGACGTCACCAAGGACGCTAGATGGGCGGCACCACGACGATTGCACCATCCCAACACGCCAACACCAGCACTAGCGCAACCAAACTGGTCGTAGGAAAAAATAGACTACAACCGCGGGAGCAACTGCAGTACTGAGCATGCTGTCACCCCGACAAGCACTTGCCAGCCCAAGGACCCAATGCTAGATTGCCTATCACGACGTCGCTCACAGCGATGCCAAACTGCCAGAAGCCCAACAAGCTAGATTTCGGCAAATCTGAGTGGGCAAGTCGAACGTCATCTGGCCACCACACAAGTCTGGTACCTACCGCTAAGACGCCTCCATCTACCACAGCCATCCGTCCACGACGGAGCACACATCAGGCCGCGATGAGGAAAAGCAACGGTATGAGAACGGTCGGGCCCACCAGACCCATATCTAGGCCCACGGGCCCAGATCTGGTGATACATCCAAAACGTATCTACTTTCCCGAACACTTTTGCTATTGTTTTGTCTCTAATTTGTGTATTTTGGATACAACTAACACGGACTAACGCTGTTTTCAGCAGAATTGCCCTGGTGTCTTATTTTGGTGCAGAAAATCAACTTTCAGGAAAATCCCCGGAAATAATTGCAATGGGCCTATTTTCACAGAAGACTTACGGAGCCAGAAGCCGAGACGGAGGGGAGCCACGAGGTGCGCATACCATATGGCGGCGCGGTGGGCCCCTGGGCCGCGCCGCCCTATGGTGACGCTGCCTCGGCCAGCCCCCGACGCTCCCCTCTGGACTATTTAAAGCCCTTGACCTAAAAACGCACGGGGGGTTCGACCAATTTGACAGAAGACATCCAGAACTCCGCCGCCATCGCGAAACCCAATTTCGGGATCAGAAACTCCGTTCTGGCACCCTGCCGGGACGGGGAATTGGAGGAGATCATCGCCATCATCACCACCGACGCCTCTCCATCGACCATCCATGTTTCCCCCATCCATGTGTGAGTAAATCTCTCGCTGTAGGCTGAAGGGGATGGTAGGGATTGGATGAGATTGTTCATGTAATAGCCATAAGATTGTTAGGGCATAGTGCCTAGTATCCGTTGTTGGTACTTTTATGATATTGTTGCAACTTGTTATGCTTAATGCTTGTCACTAGGGCCCGAGTGCCATGATTTCAGATCTGAACATGTTATTGATTCATGATGATATTCATTGTTTTATGATCTTACCTGCAAGTTGTATACACATATTGTTGTCCGGAACCCGAGGCCCCAAAGTGACAGAAATTGGGACAACCGGAGGGGAAGGCTGTGATATGAGGATCACATGTGTTCACGGAGTTGAAAGTGCATGGAGCCCCCATGTGTGGTTTTGGTAATTAATGACAATCCCTATGGACTAATGTTTGCATTGAGTTATATTTGTAGGAGTTGTCCATAGGCAATTCTTGAACCATATGTTGGCTTCAAGGTTGCAATAAGAAGAAATTGATGAAGGATATCAAGTGTCAAGTATGTCTTGAAGATGAAGATGAAGTGAGCCCTCAAGCTACTTCAAGACATCAACATGATGAAGAATGAAGAAATGAAGTGCAAGTTCAAGATGAGCCATCTCGAAGAGATCCTTTGCTTGAGTCTTGCCATCCATATGGTGATCATGGATATGTGAAGATGCGCCGAAGAAGAAGCTCTCCCATGGTGGATTATGGGGGAGCAATCCACAAGACTTCGTCAAGCAAGCACAAGCAAGAAAGGCGTTCCATCTTGTTGAGGTCAAGATCGTCGTCATCGAGCTCAAGTGGAATGCGCAAGTATAAGGTTTGCTCTTGATAGGGTTTGTTTCTCACCGGTCTCATAGTGTAGTTGGAGACCGGTTTATAGTTTAGTTGCCGTACTATCAAGAGGGCTCTCGAGTGAGTAACTCGATCGTATCGTTCGGAGAGAGCTCAAACCTTTGCATCCTTGCATCATCTTTCTTGGTTGTTATTTGGACCTTATCCATGTGATGTTTTAGAGCTTGTGCTTATTCTCATGACAAGCTCTAGTTCATCGAAAACGGATTTCGCATAGATCACTTGTTGCGTTTTCGAGTTTGGTTCATCATCTTTCTTGGTTGTTATTTGGACCTTATCCATGTGATGTTTTAGAGCTTGTGCTTATTCTCATGACAAGCTCTAGTTCATCGAAACGGATTTCGCATAGATCACTTGTTGCGTTTTCGAGTTTGGTTCATCATCTTTCTTGGTTTTATTTGGATCTTATCCATGTGATGTTTTAGAGCTTGTGCTTATTCTCATGACAAGCTCTAGTTCATTGAGAATGGTTTTTCCATGGGCAACTTGTTGCATTTTCAAGATTGGAGGTTTTACCTAGGTATGTCTTTTTGAGATAGGTCAAACCTTTCTTCATTTGTTTCTATCCTCCTTTGCTGGACTATGATGTTTCTATGCATATTGTTGTAGAGCTCATTGTTGTGATTTCAACGAGCCCAAGATCATCGAAATCGGAGTCCGGATGCAAAAGTTATGCCCGTTTTAGTTTTGGTGTTTCGCAGTTTTCTTAGGCCGGATATTTTGGAAATATCCGGGCCGGATTATCCGGGCCGGATATTTCGGAAATATCCGGCCCCCCCGAAATCGTCTAAGGACCGGAAGAAAAGCAGCTCTGGATAGGGGCCGGTTTTTTGGCCGGATTTTGTCCAGGTTTTGTCCCTGAGGCCGGATTATCCGGCCCCCGGATAATCCGGCCCCAACTTGGGCCGGAATATCCGGCCCTGTTTTTGCCCAAACGGCTTGATTTTCTTGGGGGGTATAAATACCCCCCTTCTTCCTCCTTGGGCTGTGCTTCTCTCACTCTCTCTCCCCTCCATTGTTGAACTAGAGAAGCTTGCTCCATCTCTCAATCCCTCCATGATTCTTGCCCCCATTTGAGGGAAAAGAGAGAGGAGATCTAGATCTACATTTCTACCAATCAAATCCATCTCTTTGTGAGTGGAACTCTCTAGATCTTGATCTTGGTGTTCTTTGTGAATTCCTTTGTTCTTCCTCTCTTATTCCCCCAATAGCTTTTGTAGCTTTGTTGGAATTTGAGAGAGAAGGACTTGAGCATCTTTGTGGTGTTCTTGCCATTGCATTTGGTGCATCGGTTTGAGTTCTCCACGGTGATTCGTGGTGGTGAAAGCAAGAAGGTTGTTACTCTTGGGTTCTTGGAACCCTAGACGGACTCTAGGCCTTTGTGGCGGTTTGTTGGGAGCCTCCAATTAAGTTGTGGATGTGTGCCCCAATCTTTGTGTAAGGCCCGGTTTCCGCCTCGAAGGAAATCCCTTAGTGGAACCGTGACCTAGGCCTTTGTGGCGAGGGTCACCGGAGATTTAGGTGAGGCGCCTTCGTGGCGTTCGGTGTGTGGTGTGAGTACCGCATCTTGGGGTGAGGCCTTTGTGGCGTTGGTGTGCATCGAGCAACCACACCTCAAGGTGAGCCTCTTGTGGCGTTCGGGAGCACTAAGCAACCGCACCTCTCCACCGGAGATTAGCACTCGCAAGAGTGTGAACTCCGGGATAAATCATCGTCTCCCGCGTGCCTCGGTTATCTCTATACCCGAGCTCTTTACTTATGCACTTTACCTTGTGATAGCCATCGTGCTTGAAGTTATATATATCTTGCTATCACATACTTGCTTGTATTGCTTAGCATAAGTTGTTGGTGCACATAGGTGAACTCTTGCTTAGAATAAGTTGTTGGTGCACATAGGTGAACCATAGTATATAGGCTTTGGGCTTGACAAAGTAAACGCTAGTTTTATTCCGCATTTGTTAAGCCCATCTCGTAAAAGTTTTAAATCGCCTATTCACCCCCCCTCTAGGCGACATCCGTGTCCTTTCAATTGGTATCGGAGCAAGGTCTCTCATTCTTAGGCTTCACCGCCTTGAGAGTAAAGATGTCGGTTAGGGGATTAGATCACAATAACTTGTTTATATTTGATGGCACAAATTATGATCTATGGAAAATTTATGTGCTTAATATTTTGCGGGTATTTCCCCGAACATGGAGCGATTTCTTGACATGGGTTTTTCTTCTCCTAAGGATCCCCAAAATTTATCTTATGAGGAGAAGAAAAACTCTTGTCTCGATGCTCTTGCTTCTCATGTGTTTTCCATTGTTGTGAGCAATGTAGTTACTTCTTCAATCATGCCTTTTGGGAGCGCTCATGAATTATGGACAAAACTTCGAGATAAATATGATGTGTCCAATATCATTGAGGATGATTGTATTGCTTCCACTTCCGGCCGTGATGAGTTCTCATCTTCATCCACTTCACCAAAGTGTTTCAAGACACAAGGTAATGATATGGTGAGTGGTGATGGAAATTGCAATGTTGGTATTGAGCTTACTATTGATGATCCTTCATCTATATCTCATTGCAATGGTTCATCTTTGGACTTAAACACATCTAGCACTAGAAATGATTTACATTCTTGTGTTGATAGTCCTTGCATATCATGTGTAAGTTGCTTGAAAAAATCTAATGATGATATGCTTGCATTGTCTTGTGGCCATGATAAAAATGATTCTATTTCCTCTAGTTGTTGTGTGTCTAACAATGTAGAGGAAACCAAAGATTCTATTGGTCAAGACAAGATCTTGAAAGGAGCCTCAAGTAACTCCTCATCTTTATTTCACGGTCCTCATATATGCCTTATGGCCAAGGGTTCCACGGTACCTCCTACCATGGAACCTAATATGTCTCGTGGTGATAAGAATGAGGATGAATATGAAGAAGAGGATTGGGTTGTCTCTCTACGCGATAAGGGTAAGAGTGTATTCAAGATTATTTGCAAAGATAAAATTGCTAGCACTCACTTCTTTGAAATCTTGACTACCGCTATTGAGAGCCAAAAACTTATTTGGATGCATGAGAACACCATTGATAAAAAGGGTGCTCTTGAACGAGAGTATGCCGATGATGTAGCATCTTTAAAGAATGAACTTGAAGAAGAACAAACCATCAAGGAAGCTCTTGAGGAGACCTTTGCTCTAGAATTGTCTAGAGAAAAGGAAAACCATGATAGAGCTCTTGAGATGGCAAATGAACTAAAGCTAAAAAATGATAAGCTTGTGTTTGTTAATTCTAAACTCCTTGAGGATTTTGAGCAACTCAAAAAGGGCTCAAGGGTCATTGAGAGTACGCTCACCAAACTCACCGAGTCGCATGAGCAACTTAAAGCTTCTTATCTAAAAGTGCATGCCAACTTGCCTTCTCCTATTGCTATTGATAATGATGCTTGTGCTACTAACTCTACTTCTTGTGAAGCATCTACCTTGAAGGAGAATGTTGAGCTAAGGGCTCAACTTGATTTGCTAACTAGCAATTATGGGAAATTGGAAGAAAATCATGGAAAGCTTGCTAGCTCCCATGAGGATCTTCTAGCCTCTCATGATAGGCTAAAGTTAGCTCATGAGGCTATCATATCTAAGGCAACACCTTGTGAGCCTCATGTGGGTACTAGCACTACTACTCAAAATGTTATATTGCCATGTGCTAGTCCTAGTAATTCATCCACTCATAATATTGCTAAATCTTGTGATGAATTATCTTCCTTGCCTTCTTGCTCTAACAATGAAGGTTCTACTTCCTCTAGTACTTGTGTTGTTACTAACCATGTAGAGGAAATCAAAGAGCTCAAGGCTCAAGTCACTTCTTTGAAGAATGACTTGGTAAAGAGTCATGAAGGGAAATGCAAACTTGACACGATGTTAAGTGTGCAACAATCCCCCAATGACAAGAGTGGACTTGGATTCAAATCCAACAACAAGAACAAGTCCAACAACAACAACAACAACAAGAAGAAGGGCCAAGTACAAGTCAAAGACCCGGCCAAGATTGTTTGCTTCAAGTGCAAAATTGAAGGGCACCATGTTAGATCTTGCCCTTTGAAGAAGAAGCAAAAAGGGAAGCGGCCTCAAGCTCAAACTCATATTCAACCTCAAGTTGAAGAAATTCCACTTCCCAAGAAGAATCAAGCCAATGCTCCCATTGTGGAGAAATCTAGTGAGAAGAAGGAGAGGAAAAGAACTTGCTACATATGCCGTGAGAAGGGCCACATCTCCTCTTTTGCACTATTGGTACCTCATCCAACTCTATCTCCATTGATGATGTTTATTCTCTTCGTAAGGATGAGGGTGGCAATGTGTTTGCCAAATATGTTGGTGCTCAAAGTGGTGTCAAGAAAAGAACCATTTGGGTTGCCAAGCCTATTGTGACTAACCTCTTAGGACCCAACTTAGTTGGGGACCAACAATCCAAAACTTGATCAATAGGTGCTTGTTGGTGGGCATTGGAGACTTGATTACATCATGAAGAATTAAGGGATCTTCATCACTTATCTTATCTCAAGCCAAGTCTTTTGGTTATCTTACTTCTATCATACACCCAATGTTCCTCCTTGCGGTAACATGTGCTCAACTCTTTTATATTGAAAGTTACTCGCCCCTTTGCATGTGTTAGTTTTGTTCCTAACATATGTTTGTATATGTTGTGCATCCTACTAGTTTTTCTTGAGAAATCAAGTCTATGTATGTTAGGTTGCACACCATGTATTTGTGTGTGTGTTGGAGCCTCTTTGCATCTTGTTGTATCCTATATGGCTCTTATGAGCGATTAATGGACAATCCCATTTTGGGGGAGTGACATTCCTTTGGGAATTTCATGATCCTAACAATGTGTGTACATGAGGAATACCACTTAGAATTGATATTGCAAGATTATCTAGTCTCTATGTGGTATGTCATCTTCATGAGAAATTCAAATTCTAATGTCCATTAATATCTCTACTTGGATCTTATTTGCCTCTTGTGAAAATAAATTCCTTATCACATTATGGGGGAGTAATAAGCTTTGTGCATATTACAAGCCTAGAAAATGTGAACATTTGAGGTTGTGTCACATAGAATTGATACCGTAATTTATCTCTCTCCTATGTGGCATGTTTGCTCAAACAAGCTCCAATTTGCTTAAATGGCTTCATTGCTAATATCTTTGTGGATCTTATTTGTGAAAGTTTTTCTTGGCATGGTTTTTCACAACGTGTCCATCAATACATTTTTGGAAAACCATGTGCTTCAAGTCATACTATTAATTGCTTTGCATGTTGGTATGAATACTATTAATTGCTTCGCATGTTGGTATGAATACTATTAATTGCCTTGCATGTTGGTATGACTAAATGAAGCTATCAAGAAACTATCTTTGCATGATGGTTAACTCTTATCTTTTACCATATGCTTTGTTCGTTGTAAATATGATCTTATGTATACTTACAAACTACCACCGGGAAATATTTCCTAATACCTCTTGTCCTAGGACAATTGGTAATCAATTATGAGGTAGATATTTATTGATCATATCTACATTGGCTCTTGTGTTTAAATTGCCTTATTTATTGCCATGAATTTGTTGTGCTTTGACTCCCATGTGTCTTCCTTGCATCTTATGGATCTTGTGTTTAAATTGCCTTATTTATTGCCATGAATTTGTTGTGCTTTGACTCCCATGTGTTCTTTTTTCTATTCAAACTTTCTTAGCTTTTTTTAGTAGATATAGGTAGTGTGATGATCCTAGTTGTGTGCATTTTGTATCCATATTCTAAATCCTAGATAATGCACTAATCTTGGGGGAGCTCTCCTATATTTGTTATATAAACTTCTCTTGATCTTTATCAAAAATTTGGTTTTGGGAGTCATAAATTTTCTTTTTGGTACCGTGTGCCATCATAAAAAGTGTCGAGGGTTTGGTTTATTTGTTGGAACCTTGCTCTCTTGGGAGTTGGTTATCTCATTCCTTTGTGCTTAGGTTTAATTAGCTTCTTATAATGAGATAAGTCTTTGGAGTCAATCTTGTGTTGATTTGATTCTTTGATATAATTTGGACAACCATTGTCTCTTGGATTATTTGGTGTTTTGTCCAAATTGTATCTTCCTTTGGTTCTTGAAAGTATTGTGCATGCATATTTAATATATGTATATCTTATGGCATGTGTCACTTTCTTTGATCCAATATATAGGGTAAACTCCATCAAATCCTAATTTGGCTAAGATGTGCATGAAATTCAATTTCATATCTATATGCACATAGAATTGTGGAGTTTGTCCTATATGTTGTAGTGTGTCTAACTACTTCGGACCCAATTAGTTTGGGGACCATTTTGTACTTACCTTTGTGTTAGGTACAATGGATATGCATTGAATGCTTGTCTCACTCTTGGAAAGAAGTGGTGACTCAATGGTAACGTGAGGCAAGCTAGGATGATCAACGAACACATATCTACTACATCCACACCAATGCTATCTTGGTAACAAGTATCTTCTCATGCATACTTTTCTTGTATCCAACCTTATGGTTGCATCTTGGCATGAATCTCTTGATTTGCAAATGTTGTGCTTCTTGCAAAAGTCTTAATGAAACCTCTTTATTGTGAATGTGAGTAATTTGAGATGAGTGCATGTGTTGGGAAGTATTTTAAATCATGCTCATGATTCATCCATCCCAACTATGCCTATCTAGCAATTTTGTTGCATATCAATTCCTCAAGGCTCTCACATGTGCAATATAGATGAAAGTGCAAATTTAGTTACTTCTTTTGGTATCCCCGTTTGTGATACTTGTTGCCTTTTCAAATGCATCCCAACTATCTTCTATCCCTTGTTGATATTTGTGATGTATTTTAGTTGTTTGTGGTTGAAGTTCATGAATGTACAATAAGATAATATTGAGCCTTTGGCCATGCTATTAAGCAAAAATCTTATTGGTATATTGCATGACTTCGTCTTGGATATCATGCTATTTTTCTTGTGTATCTATTTGGTGTGTGCATGTTTCTTTGTGGATAAATATCTTTGTGATATTGTCCACTTAGAGAAACTTATACACATAAGAGATGATACATCTCCATTTGATATCTTTTTTATTTGTTGCATGTTGATTGGTCATGCTAAGAAATATAATTCATTGAAGACTATGATGATGCTTTTTGCTCATCCATATAATAGTCTTATAATATGCTTTATCATGCCTTTCACATATCTTCTTGGTTGAGCCTTTTATTATGGTGCCTCTTACTTTTTGCTCAACTATTTGTTTGTTGCAAGTGTTAAGCTTATTTCTCTATCTATGATCTATTCCAAATGTTTGTGTTTTAAATGGTAATGAGGGAGTGAGGATTCCATGTTATGCATATTGTATTCAAATACAACATTTTAATTTATGCATGTACCTTGGGGAGCTTCCTCATTTGATTTAGAGCACTATCTTGTGGTGATCATTAGAGTTTGATTCACTTGGTATCTTTTGTTTTTGAATGATATTATGGGAGTGATGATTCCATGTTTGTGCACTTTATACTCCAATGCAAATTGTCTAGTTTTGTGCACAAACCTTGGGGAGCTTCCTCATATTATTTAGAGCAATCTTCTTGATCTTATCATAATATCTATCTTTCTTTTGGTATCCTCTTTGTGACTCATTTGGTTGCTTGCTTCATTTGTTGAAGCTTCTTGACTTTGTTATCTTTTTGCAATCTTTGATCCTATCTATAGTGTGATTCCTTCCGAATATTCGCCATTGGATATGTGCATTTGATTCCACTCAAATTATGAGAAATGCACACGCTATGGAGGAACTCTCACTATATTAGCCTTTTAAATTTTTCACCCATTTCGGCAATTGGTGCCAATGGGGGAGAAGTTTGGAGGGTTTAAGGGAATTTGGTTATGTCTTTGCTTTGTGCTTAAGCATGTGCCTTTATTGCATTGCATCTTGTTGCTTTGCATAGTTGAATATTTAGAGGAAACTCCACTAGGCTTTGAATGCCAATATATGCAATGAAAGTCAAGATCATTCACACATGCATATATTATGGGGGAGTTTGCTCTATATATTCAACTTATTTGTTACTTAAATTCCTTATATAAACCCTCTCAAAGAGATTGTCATCAATTACCAAAATGGGGGAGATTGAAAGTGCATGGAGCCCCCATGTGTGGTTTTGGTAATTAATGACAATCCCTATGGACTAATGTTTGCATTGAGTTATATTTGTAGGAGTTGTCCATAGGCAATTCTTGAACCATATGTTGGCTTCAAGGTTGCAATAAGAAGAAATTGATGAAGGATATCAAGTGTCAAGTATGTCTTGAAGATGAAGATGAAGTGAGCCCTCAAGCTACTTCAAGACATCAACATGATGAAGAATGAAGAAATGAAGTGCAAGTTCAAGATGAGCCATCTCGAAGAGATCCTTTGCTTGAGTCTTGCCATCCATATGGTGATCATGGATATGTGAAGATGCGCCGAAGAAGAAGCTCTCCCATGGTGGATTATGGGGGAGCAATCCACAAGACTTCGTCAAGCAAGCACAAGCAAGAAAGGCGTTCCATCTTGTTGAGGTCAAGATCGTCGTCATCGAGCTCAAGTGGAATGCGCAAGTATAAGGTTTGCTCTTGATAGGGTTTGTTTCTCACCGGTCTCATAGTGTAGTTGGAGACCGGTTTATAGTTTAGTTGCCGTACTATCAAGAGGGCTCTCGAGTGAGTAACTCGATCGTATCGTTCGGAGAGAGCTCAAACCTTTGCATCCTTGCATCATCTTTCTTGGTTGTTATTTGGACCTTATCCATGTGATGTTTTAGAGCTTGTGCTTATTCTCATGACAAGCTCTAGTTCATCGAAAACGGATTTCGCATAGATCACTTGTTGCGTTTTCGAGTTTGGTTCATCATCTTTCTTGGTTGTTATTTGGACCTTATCCATGTGATGTTTTAGAGCTTGTGCTTATTCTCATGACAAGCTCTAGTTCATCGAAAACGGATTTCGCATAGATCACTTGTTGCGTTTTCGAGTTTGGTTCATCATCTTTCTTGGTTTTATTTGGATCTTATCCATGTGATGTTTTAGAGCTTGTGCTTATTCTCATGACAAGCTCTAGTTCATTGAGAATGGTTTTTCCATGGGCAACTTGTTGCATTTTCAAGATTGGAGGTTTTACCGGTATGTCTTTTTGAGATAGGTCAAACCTTTCTTCATTTGTTTCTATCCTCCTTTGCTGGACTATGATGTTTCTATGCATATTGTTGTAGAGCTCATTGTTGTGATTTCAACGAGCCCAAGATCATCGAAATCGGAGTCCGGATGCAAAAGTTATGCCCGTTTTAGTTTTGGTGTTTCTGCAGTTTTCTTAGGCCGGATATTTTGGAAATATCCGGGCCGGATTATCCGGGCCGGATATTTCGGAAATATCCGGCCCCCCCGAAATCGTCTAAGGACCGGAAGAAAAGCAGCTCTGGATAGGGGCCGGTTTTTTGCCGGATTTTGTCCAGGTTTTGTCCTCGAGGCCGGATTATCCGGCCCCGGATAATCCGGCCCCAACTTGGGCCGAATATCCGGCCCTGTTTTTGCCCAAACGGCTTGATTTTCTTGGGGGGTATAAATACCCCCCTTCTTCCTCCTTGGGCTGTGCTTCTCTCACTCTCTCTCCCCTCCATTGTTGAACTAGAGAAGCTTGCTCCATCTCTCAATCCCTCCATGATTCTTGCCCCCATTTGAGGGAAAAGAGAGAGGAGATCTAGATCTACATTTCTACCAATCAAATCCATCTCTTTGTGAGTGGAACTCTCTAGATCTTGATCTTGGTGTTCTTTGTGAATTCCTTTGTTCTTCCTCTCTTATTCCCCCAATAGCTTTTGTAGCTTTGTTGGAATTTGAGAGAGAAGGACTTGAGCATCTTTGTGGTGTTCTTGCCATTGCATTTGGTGCATCGGTTTGAGTTCTCCACGGTGATTCGTGGTGGTGAAAGCAAGAAGGTTGTTACTCTTGGGTTCTTGGAACCCTAGACGGACTCTAGGCCTTTGTGGCGGTTTGTTGGGAGCCTCCAATTAAGTTGTGGATGTGTGCCCCAATCTTTGTGTAAGGCCCGGTTTCCGCCTCGAAGGAAATCCCTTAGTGGAACCGTGACCTAGGCCTTTGTGGCGAGGGTCACCGGAGATTTAGGTGAGGCGCCTTCGTGGCGTTCGGTGTGTGGTGTGAGTACCGCATCTTGGGGTGAGGCCTTTGTGGCGTTGGTGTGCATCGAGCAACCACACCTCAAGGTGAGCCTCTTGTGGCGTTCGGGAGCACTAAGCAACCGCACCTCTCCACCGGAGATTAGCACTCGCAAGAGTGTGAACTCCGGGATAAATCATCGTCTCCCGCGTGCCTCGGTTATCTCTATACCCGAGCTCTTTACTTATGCACTTTACCTTGTGATAGCCATCGTGCTTGAAGTTATATATATCTTGCTATCACATACTTGCTTGTATTGCTTAGCATAAGTTGTTGGTGCACATAGGTGAACTCTTGCTTAGAATAAGTTGTTGGTGCACATAGGTGAACCATAGTATATAGGCTTTGGGCTTGACAAAGTAAACGCTAGTTTTATTCCGCATTTGTTAAGCCCATCTCGTAAAAGTTTTAAATCGCCTATTCACCCCCCTCTAGGCGACATCCGTGTCCTTTCAGGAGTGTTAATGCTTTGCTCCGGTATTCTATTAAAAGGAGTACCTTAATTACCAGTAGTTTCCCTAGAGGCCCGGCTGCCAACGGCTGGTAGGACAAAAGATGTTGTGCAAGTTTCTCATTGCGAGCACGTACGACTATATACGGAACACATGCCTATGGTTGTTTAGTACTTGGATACTGTTTTATTATTATCTCGCAAATGCCTTGTCTTGATTATTACATGAGTTATCTTATCCATGCAGACGCCCGTTCATCCATCCCTATGCCTACAATATTTTAATCCCGTTGTTTACTATAATCACTACCGCTGTCCTTATTACACCGCTGCTTATATTTCACTACTGCTATCGCTATAAAACTGTTGCTACTGATAAACTATTGCGAGCAAGTCTGTTTCCAGGTGCAGCTAAATTGACAACTCCGCTGTTAAGGCTTACAAATATTCTTTGGCTCCCCTTGTGTCGAATCAATAAATTGAGTTTTACTTCCCTCGAAGACTGTTGCGATCCCCTATACTTATGGGTCATCAAGACTATTTTCTGGCGCCGTTGCCGGGGAGCATAGCTTTATTTGCAAGTTCACCTGGATTGATATTGTTCGCTGCAAATCCTCCATCATGGGTAAACCTCGCGATACTAAAGTCGCCATATTACCATCCACTACAAGAAAAGGTACAACTCGAGTACCTCTGCTGCTCTTGATTCACCATCCGTAATAAGTCAACTTGTTTCACCACCACAAGCTTCACGTGTTGGTACTTCGCTGAATCTGAAAATTCCTCTCGATAATTTTGATGATGCTTCTACTATGCTTGATGATAATGGTTCATTAGGTCCTTTTCTAGATGCTACAATTGCTAGGTCTAGACAAATTGAAAATACTGAAATTCCTAATGAAAATACTGTTACACCTGTTAATTCACCTGAGTATGTTGAACACTCTAGTGATGATCCTGATGAAGATTATGTGGAACTTGATGATGATTTTATTGATAAATGTAATGCTACTACTGATGCAAGTAACATTAAAAAGCTTCTTGCACAACGTGCTGTTAGATATAAACTGTCTCCTGATCCTAAATTTGTCACGTCTCCTATAAACATTAAGGATAAGGATTATGATTTTTCTCTTGATTTATCTCATATATCTATTGTTGAGAAAAGACCTTTTTGTTGTACTGAAAAAGAAAGTGCTCTAGAGCACATGATTGAGCTTTCTACTTTGAGTAGCTTGTTTTCTGATGATACCAAGAAGCGTACTTATTTTGTTGCTAAATTTTTTCCTTTCTCATTAAAGGATGATGCTAAAACTTGGTATAATAGTTTGCCTCCTGATTTTATTGATAGTCCAAATGGTTTGCTTGATGTTTTCTTTCGAAAATATTTTCCTGCTAGTGCTCAACATATTGCTTTGCAAAAAAATTATCGTTTTGACCAGGAAGATGGAGAGAAATTGCCTGAAGCTTGGGCAAGGTTTTGCTCTCTTCTTAGAGCTCGACCTGGACATGATTTGGAAAAGCATGACTTACTTGATATATTTTATAGTGGACTAACCATTGAGTCTAGGGCATACCTGGATAGTTGTGCTGGTTGTGTTTTCAGGAAAAGAACTCCAGACGAAGCGGAAGAATTATTGGCTAGAATAGGCCAAAATCATGATGATTGGACTACACCTGAACCAACCCCAACACCAATATTGAAGAAGAGGGATATGATTGAATTAAATGATGAAGATATGAGGGAAGCCAAGAAATCTCTTAAAGAGAAAGGTATTAAATCTGAAGATGTGAAGAATTTACCCCCCATAGAAGATTTATGTAAGATAACTCCCCTTCATCCACGATTGAGGTACATTCTCTTCAACGCTTTGATAAAGGAGACATTCCTTATTCAAAACCTCCTAATCAATGTTTAGATGAGTTTGATAATTATGTTGTTAAGCAAGATAACTTTAATATGAGAGTAGAGAATCATCTAATGAAAAATTCTCAAGCTATTAGTAAATTGCATGATATTGTGGAGTGAACCTCCAATGATGTTAAGATGCTTGTTAAATATTTTCATATGGTTCAAACTCAAATTGATCAACTCATTAAAGTGCAAAATGACTTGTTAAAAAATACTTCTAAAGAAAAACATGCTTATGAAGTAACAACTAGAGGTGGTGTTTCCACTCAGGATCCTCTATATCCTGAGGGGCATCCCAAAAGAGTTGAACAAGATTCTCAACGAACTAAAGAAATTACTGCTCCTTCTAAGAAAAAGAAGAAGAAACATAAAACTGTTGTATAATCTTCTGAACCTGTTAATGATCCTAATAGTATTTCTATTTCTGATGCTGAAACTGAAAGTGGTAATGAACATGATAAAGATAATGATAAGAATGATGTTTCTGATAAAGAAGAGATTGAAGATGAACCTGAAAAGCATGCTAAAAATAAAAAGTACACTAAAGAAGATTTTATGCTAAGAAACATGGTAATGAAAGAGAACCTTGGGTTCAAAAGCAAATGCCTTTTCCTGTTAAGAAACTAAAATCAAAGGAGGAAGAACACTATAATAAATTTTGTGATTGGATGAAACCTTTGTTTTTGCAAATCCCTTTAACTGATGCTATTAAATTGCCTCCTTATTCAAAGTATATGAAAGATATTGTCTCTAACAAAAGGAAAATTCCTAATGAGGAGATTTCCACTATGCTTGCTAATTATTCTTTCAATGGCAAGGTTCCAAAGAAGCTGGGAGACCCAGGTATACCAACTATCCCTTGTTCCATAAAAAATAATTATGTTAGAACTGCTCTATGTGATTTGGGAGCAGGAGTTAGTGTGATGCCTTTTTCTCTTTACAAGAGACTTTATTTAGATAAGTTGATACCAACTGATATATCCTTGCAAATGGCTGATAAATCTACTGCTATTCCTGTTGGTATATGTGAGGATGTTCCTGTTCAAGTTGCTAATAATTGCTTAATATTAACTGATTTTGTTGTGTTGGAAATGCCTGAAGATGATAATATGTCTATTATTCTTGGAAGACCTTTTCTTAACACTCGCAGGGGCTGTTATTGATTGCAATAAAGGAAAAGTTACTTTCAATGTTGATGACAAGGAGCATACGGTTTATTTTCCTAAGAAGATTGATAAAGTATATGGAGTTAATACAATTTCTAATTTGAGATCTATCAAAGTGGGAGTTATTGATTGTCCTATATATGAGCCTAAAGAAGGATATCAAAATATTATGATTGGATCCATATCAATACAATATAAGGTAACATGATTGATTTGAGGTTTATTTCTTCTTATGGCATGTAAAATTTATTTGGTGGCAAGACTTGATCAACCTTGTTAACAAGTACATTTTATATGCATAGAAGAGCTAAACAACATTTATTTCTTTCTCCACTTGTTTACTTTCTGTAGTACTACTTGTTTTGCAAGATGCTTTAGTTGTTTAGAAGTTTGAAAATCTTTTTTTGTCCTGAAATAGTTATTTTAACACCCAGAAATGTGCATTTTTCGAAGTTTTCAAAAATTTACTAAAATTATATCACCGGTCCTATTTTTCAGAATGCAACCTGGGAATGCCTGGGGCTGACCAGTGGGGCACCCCAGGGCTGCAACCCATGTGCCGGCGCGGCCAGCAAGGGGGGCGCGCCACCCTGTGGTGATGGCCCCACCTGGCCCTCCACTCACTCATCCACCTACCACTCCACTCTCTTTCACGGGAAAACACACCACCATTGTTCAAACCCGAGTTTCTTGCTGTTCTTGCTCGAAATTTTCGATCTCCTTACTCAGCCCATCTTTGCTGCTGAGATTTGGAGCATTTGCTCTCCGGTATGTGACTCCTCCGATTATCCAAATAGAATTTTGTATAGTTGAGTATATCTTGAGTAATTTGCTGCTGTAGGTGACATGTTAAGTGAGTTTGCATGCTTGATTCAAGTTGTAAAAATTAGTTTTGATGCATGTTTAGTACTCTATCAAGTTCCTATAGTAGTCTCCCTCATTTATATGTCTAAAAATCAACTTTTATAATGATTGTTGAAAAATTGCAGAAAAGGAAAATGCATAACCACACCTTTGGAGAAGTGTTTGAGAGGGATGCGACAAGAGCGGCAAGGCCTTCAAGGGCAGCCACTCGAGTTAGGCGATCCTATGATGAGGATGTCATTGCACCTAGCTTTGAAGATGATGAGGACAACGGGATTCCTAATGCTTCATCCTTTCCATGCTTTGACTTTTTGCGTAATGCAGGGCTACTTGATGACTTCTTGTTTCTCATTAATAGTGTGGGCTTATCCACCTATATGGAAGATGAGAGCGATCAATTTTATAGGCTAACTAAAATCTTTGTTGAAAGCTTTAAATTCAGCAACTCATCTTTCACACCATCAGTTAAATTTAAGATTTATGACATGCCTATTACTATGAAGTTGAAGGATTTTTGTGCTGCATTGGATATTACTCCTATAGGTACATCGAAGAAGATCGAGAACCGCCCCAAAGCTTTGACGGAACTCTATCGAGAAGTTACCAACGATGATAGCCGTACCATTCAGCGCGGCAAGATAAGGAACATTCAGCTCCCCGCCATTAGATATTTCACTTACTATCTTGCTACTAGCATTCTTGGTAGAGAGAACACTAGCAACATTTCTAGTTATCATCTTGCTTTCTGGTTGCTGCACTTACTGGAAGTACACCTTACCATCTTGGTGCTCTTATTGCTCGTCGCCTAGCTAGTAAGGGACCTATTTATGGAGGGATTGTTGCTTCACGTATGGTTGTATATCTAGGTCTTTCTGTTGAGCCTAGTGATGAGAAATTAACTCCTGTTAAGCTTGATATTGCTGCTATGAAGAGTCACCAATTTGTCACAACTGACTCTAATTTAGAAAATATTGTCTATAGAATGTTGTTTATTGACGGGGATGAGAGAGAAATCCCTTTGCCGCAGGCCGATTTATTCAGTGTTCGCAGGAGACCGTGGTCGCGTTCCAAGGAGGAGGTGGATGAGCAGCTGAGGATACTTGGCTTTCACCAGCAGCACGACTACGAGGACGCCGAGCCCTCCGACGGGTACACTGTCACATATCCTGGTGCGTCCTCCAGCTTGTACCTGTAGGGATTCGTTGCATAGAAAACAAAAAAATTCCTACCGCGAGAACGCAATCCAAGCCAAGATGCAATCTAGAAGACGGGAGCAACGAGGGGATGAATGAGACTCACCCTTGAAGATTTCCAAAGCCTACAAGATGAGGCTCTTGTTGCTGCGGTAGTGTTATCACCAGAATTTGACCGAGTCAGAGGTGGGCCGCGATCAAGATGGGCTTGAAGAATATACATGGAAGGAATACATGAATCGGCCTTATATGCAAAGTTTGGGCTAGTTCGCCCGTGTATCTGTAATATAGTAGGATACATATCGATTAGATAGAGTTTGGCTCGTGCCCGGTTGGGATTATTCCCACGTTAGAAAGTCTACGGACTATAAATATGTATCTAGGGTTTATGAAATAAACAACAATCACGTTCACCACAAACCAATCTAGGCGCATCGCCAACTCCCTTGTCTCGAGGGTTTCTTCCGGGTAAGCATCATGCTGCCTAGATCGCATCTTGCGATCTAGGCAGTACATGTTTATTCGATGTCCATGCGTTGCTCGTACTGAAGCCTTTTTGATGGCGAGCAACGTAGTTATCTTAGATGTGTTAGGGTTAGCATTGTTCATCGTATCATATGCTGTCGTCGTGCAACCCTGAGACGTCTAGCCGCCCTTACACCTATCTTAGGTGTAAGGGCGGCACCCCGCTTGATCATTATTTAGTAGATCCGATCCGTTATGGTTGCTCCTTGTTCTCCAAGGATTAGTTTAATATCTGGCATAGTTAGGCCTTACAAACGGGTTGAAGGATCCAAGTGGCGCGTAGGGTGTAGTTTGCTAGCCCTAGACAGGATGTTCCGGGGATCAACCTCGTGTTGGTTTTTAGGCCTTGTCTAGGGTCGGTTTACGATCACCGTGTGTGGCCGCCAGTGCTCAATCACGAGTAGGATGTTCCGATTATGTGGTGAAAACCCTAAATCGTAGTAGGTCGTTTTAGCTTTATTTTGATCAAGCAGGACCACCATATATTCGTACACCCCGTACGGATCATGGGTGGATCGGCTCTTCGAGCCGATTCACAGGACAACCTGAGAGCCGATCGAGGCTCGTATTTAATGTTTACGTGTATGCCATGCAGGAAACTAAGCGAGGCATATCCATCACCTTCCTGACCAGGTATAGGTCAGGTGGCACGCCCTTGCACCAAGCATCGGACGTGCGTGCCGAGTCTTTGCGGGCCGTCGCTCGGAGGGACCAGGGCCAGCCGCAGTCCTGGGAGCCTCCCGGCTCTACTGTGTTGCCCGTCGCTGCTCGCCGGTGGGTTTCTGACCGCAACACATTCTGGCACGCCCGGTGGGACCATTATTCGACATCAGCCGCATCGCCATCTACATCTGAGATGGCGGAAGGCACCCCAGTCACGTACGAGGATCTGACCGAGGAGCTCAAGAAGAAGTATGACGAGGTCAAAGCGATCCTCAAAGCCGACCTCATCGGCTCTTTTCACAGAACCCGCTCACATGGCATCAGGTGGAAAGGGTTCTCACCTGAAGGCGCGCTCGATGGAGTGGACCTGTCCGCCCCGTCGAAGAACGCACCGGGTCCCCGCGTCGGAGATTAACTTCATGGTAGCTCACTCGCCGCACCGCCATTCTGAGAGCCTGGTGAACACTTTGGAGCGTGTCGCTCTTCGGGTGATCCAGGAAATCATGAGGCATCAGTACTCTCCGTCAGGACCAGCTCTCGGGACTCACCAAGGAGAGATGCCACTCCAGTCCCGTCCACCGCTGCCATTCGCGTTGGCAGCACCAGACGTGCCGAATTCACCGGCATACGTCGTCTACAAGATCGGTGGTGACCCTAGTGACTACCAGTTCTTGCATGAGGCGCCTAAGGAGATCCCTCACGGATACACGTGCACATACGTGCCGACTGCGATAGCATCGGGCACTCACAAACCAGACTGCAACAGCAGGGACTTCTGGAACAACAGGAGGAACTTCGGGAACGGATCTTGAGAAGCAGACGTGGCTAGCTAAGTATGCCACTCCGACAAACCTCCAGAGCTCAGCTCCTGCAGTTGGCTCAGAGCTGGAAAAGCAAGCATGGCTGGCTAAGTATGCCACTCCGGCGAATCTTC
Organism: Lolium rigidum; assembly: GCF_022539505.1. Classification (NCBI taxonomy): domain Eukaryota; kingdom Viridiplantae; phylum Streptophyta; class Magnoliopsida; order Poales; family Poaceae; genus Lolium; species Lolium rigidum. The sequence goes on along the minus strand of NC_061514.1, from coordinate 49,414,648 downwards.
AGAGTTCGACTCCTGCAGCCAGCACCGCGGATCAGATCAGTACAATCCTGAGAGACCAGTTCGGCATGGTGCCGAAAAGAAGGACAATCGGCTATTCCAAGCCGTACCCCAACGAGTACGAGTTGATCCCGCTACCACCCAAATATCGGCTCCTCGATTTCTCCAAGTTTAATGGATCGGATGGTTCCAGCTCCATCGAGCATGTGAGCCGATATTTGGCACAGCTGGGCACGATCTCAGCATCAGATGAGCTGCGTGTGAGGTTCTTCGCACAGTCCCTCACAGGATCGGCTTTCGGATGGTACACATCGCTGCCACCAGACTCAATCCGGACTTGGAAGCAGTTGGAAGAGCAGTTCCACATGCAGTATCACTCAGAGGCTTCCGAGGCTGGCATTGCCGATTTAGCACAAGTACGTCAGAAGCGCGGAGAAACAGTGTCAGAATACGTCCAGCGCTTCAGGACCGTTAGGAACCGATGCTATTCGGCTCGTGTGACTGAAAAGAAGCAGTCGAGTTGGCGGTGGTGGGTCTCGCATCACCGATCAAGGACGTGGCCTCCCAAGCAGTACTACCCTTCACCGGCGCACATGGTGCGAAGCCGTCGTTATATGAACAGCGCCACCCAGATGTACACCAGGATAAATTCAAGCGTGCGGTGGTCCTGGTTGAGGCAGATGAAGACGAAGGCTCTGCGGGAGATCAAGAGGTAGCAGTGGCTGAATGGACTCGGGGGGGAAGCCCCGTGTCCTGCAAGTGGGTTAAGCCACAAGGTCCTCCAAGAGGGTTTGACTTCGACGTTACTAAAGCTGAGAAGATTTTCGACCTCTTACTTAAGGAGAAGCAGCTAAAGGTACCCGAAGGCCACAAGATCCCCACGGCGCAGGAGCTGAATGGAAAGCCATACTGCAAGTGGCATAACACGTTAACCCATGCCACCAACGACTGCAGGGTGTGGCGGCAGCAGGTCCAAATGGCGATAGAACAAGGGCGTCTAATTTTCAGCCAGTACGCCATGAAAGTTGACACACACCCCTTCCCCGCCGTTAACATGGTGGAGTGCACTTACCCTGGAGGGTGCCAGCCAGGATTCTCGTTCAACATCAACATGGTAGGACCTGGACACCACTCTGGTAAGGACGGAGACGAGGGCAGCTGCTCTCGTAGCAAGGACACAGAGGAAGCCGTTCCACGCGATCGGCTCCGTCACGATGGCAAGCGCTACATCACAGAGGGAGAAGTGAGGAATGTGAGATATCAGCGACCTCTCTCTGATCACCTCCTCAACAAGTATGTGAGTCAATATGACCAACGCCGATGACCCAACGACGATGGTGATAGAGATCGTCTGGCTGGGGACGCCAGGAGACATCGTCGGCATGATCGCGACGAGGAGAGATATGAGTGCCATGCCAAGGAAAAGTCAAGAGAGCAAGACGATGAGGATAGGCACTGGGACTGTCCCTTCTTCAGACACTGCTGGGATTCAGGAATGAGCCGATTGCCTACAATCGGCAACCGCCGTAATGTAGACGAAGAGGAAGGATGCAGCTAACGTGTCCGTGTTCAAACGTCTAGGGCCTCTCCCGCCTCGGAACAAGCACGCTGAGTCCTCTCGGGTGGAAGATCTCGAGGATTTGGAAGACGATGATGATGAAGAAGAAGATAAGTACCACCAGCCAAGGTGGTGCCCTGATGAACTCAGCCGTTCCCAAAAGCGTAGGGTTCAGCGACTACGTGGTTTGGAGGAAGCCGAAAGGTTATACCTGCACACGTTGAGGAAGGCGCGGCCTGATCCGGCCGCTAAAATTCAGCGAACCCTGGACGAAGAAGGTCGGCCACAAAGGAAAGAGTGGCGCCCAGCACAAAAGAAAGCCGATGATGAAACATCGGCCGGCACAAACATGGTGTTCATCCTTCCGACGGAGTTTAGTGCTCCAGATTAGACGAAGCACCCGTGGCACAACTTGATCTGCGGCCCACGGCCGCTTATCTTTGAGAAGCCATGAGAAAGAAGCTACGGCACATCCGAAGGCCCCGTACTTGCGAGGTTATATCGATGGGCAGCCTGTCAACAAGATGCCGGTGGACACCGGAGCGGCAGCCAACATTATGCCATACTCCATGCTACGTCGGTTGGGACGCTCTAGCTCGGATCCGATCAAGACCAACGTGACATTGAGCGATTTCAACGGCCAAGCGTCCGACGCACAAGTTGTTCCGAACGTGGATCCGACCGTAGGAAGGAAAACCATCCCTACGACGTTCTTTATTGTCGATAGCAAGAGCACCTATGCTCGTCCTGCTAGGAAGAGATTGGATCCACGCCAACTGTTGCATTCCATCCACGATGCACCAATGCGTAATACAGTGGGATGGAGATGAGGTAGAGGTCGTCCATGCAGATGACTCAGCCGAGATTTCAACGGCTGGCATGAACGCTTGGGAGACAACAGGCCAAGAGCCACTCTCAGGCATCAATTTGGACGACTGCGGGCGCATCGACGTGACAAAGGATGGGGTTAGGCTGGTCTTATCCACCGGCCTGGCCGTATAGCAAGAACAAACCTATGGACAAACGTGGCGAGACCGATCCTTGGGATCGGCCCCAAAGATCTATGGAGGAACATTACAAAACCTTCATTGAGCGATTCAATCGACATGGAGGCCGATTCCAACAATCGGCCAAAATTATCCTCACCACACATTCGCTCCGTGTTCAACGTCGATCTAATGGGCAGCGGTTTTACGTCGGCTGATGAGAGTCAACATTAGTCCTAACGGAGCCGACGTTCAAATACGATGCCTTGGCTAACTACGGAGCCGATATCCGCAGCTACTCCGACAGATTCGGCTCGGGGGGCACCTAATCGATGAACATGTGCGATACATGTGCAGTGAAATATTGGGGGCCGATAGAAAAATCGGCCGAAAAAAAAAATTCTCATGGTATACAGCCGATCGCATCGACTTTAGAGCTAGAACAAAGTCGATGCACTCCTATCGTACAAATTACACAAGATCTACCCGCTGCGTGTTCACGACGCGGATTTTCACCAAGTCGGCCTCGCTCAGCCTTCAAGGCCTTCGCTTCTTTGAGGGAGTGAACAATGAGAGCTTCCTCACCTGCAATGAGCCGATTTTGGTGCCCGAACTTTCTCTTCGAGGACTTCCAACCCTTTGCGCCAGCTCAGCAGCATCGTCGAAGCGCCGCTTTGGCATGCAAGGCAGCCTTTTGCTCATTAAGCCGTTGGTGTTTCGTCTACAATATCGGCTTTCAACGGAAGAAGAGGCGATCGATGGGGGCAAGTTTGGCTGGCTCGGCATGGTGGCTGTCTCAGAATTACCTGAGTTCAAAGCCCTTTGTCTGATCTGTGCATCCTCACCGCTATTCTCGCCTTGACTGAGGCTCGGGGGGTAGCTGGCCTGGTAGATGCTTTGTTTTTAGAAGCCGATTGGGGTGTCATCGGCTGGTCCTTCGTCGCAACCTTCTTCAAAAACTGGTGGGTTCTTGCAGAAGAGGATCACTGGAGCCGGTGGGAGGAATTTAAGGGCTCTCTTGAAGGCAAGGGTCTTCCACATTATCCACCAGATCTCAAAGTCATCAGTTGAAGAATTGAAGGATGGATTGTGAAGAACCGATGTGTTGCTATCGGCTCATTGAGCATTGGCTAAGTGAACAATCGGCTAAATTAGCTTAAAGGAAATCGGCAAACTCAAACTGGGGGAAATTCTTCATTGATAAATAGGATTTCTTACATAAAGAGCTGATTGCTCTCAAAAGGAAATACTAGGGGGTACATTGCCCCATCTACTACCGCCGATCCTATGCTAAGGGTCCTATCTACGGGCCGTCGCTGCCCTCGTCGCCGCCGTCGTCGCCGCTGTCGGCGCTACTCCCGGCGGGCTCGTCGTCGCCGCCGCAGCGGCCGCCGGCAGGGCCCTCGTTGTCCTCGTCCTCCTCGCCGGCCGTCGTCGCCGCCGCCGTCGAAGTCGCCGAGGTTCCCCGGCCGGGGCGAAGCGCTTGGCCGGCGGTTCGTCGGAGGAGGTGTCGTCCTCCTCCTCCTCCTCCTCCTCCTGGGGAGGTGAAGTCATCACAGGAGAAGCGATCGTCATCGCTCTCCTCCTCCGTTTCCCCGTCGGCGAGGAAGCGGAGGTCACTTTCCCGTCGGTCGAGGACTTGTCGTCCTCGGCACCGGACGGAGAAATCGTGACCGGACTCCTCCCCGACTTCGATGGCGCGGCGGATGTTGGCCGCATGGGCCTCCTCCGGTTCCACTCCGCGTCGGCTCGCGGGAGGAGGAGGATTGGGTGGAAAGACCCGATGAGGCAGAGGAGGAAGAAGACATGGTGGCGCAGGAGGGCTTTTGGAGTGCTAATGCGAAGGGGATGAAGAAGCAAACTGTTTGGAGCCGTTAAATAAAAGGGGATATAGTGGAAATTCAATGCCATAAGCAGCTTCGAGGAAGTGGTGCCCAACGAAAAAAACAATTTTGCCAGGTCACGCGAGAAGTGGAAGAGGCAAGGCATCATGATGAAGGATACCGCGACGGTTTGCTCGCCACGACATGACCCGACGAAGAAAAGCGGAGTGATTTTGGAATTATCAATTCCAAAACCAGGGGGCATGTGTTATCACCAGAATTTGACCGAGTCGGAGGTGGGCCGCGATCAAGATGGGCTTGAAGAATATACATGGAAGGAATACATGAATCGGCCTTATATGCAAAGTTTGGGCTAGTTTGCCCGTGTATCTGTAATATAGTAGGATACGTATCGATTAGATAGAGTTTGGCTCGTGCCCGGTTGGGATTATTCCCACGTTAGAAAGTCTACGGACTATAAATATGTATCTAGGGTTTATGAAATAAACAACAATCACGTTCACCACAAACCAATCTAGGCGCATCGCCAACTCCCTTGTCTCGAGGGTTTCTTCCGGTAAGCATCATGCTACCTAGATCGCATCTTGCGATCTAGGCGCGACACGTTTATTCGCTGTCCATGCGTTGCTCGTATCGAAGCCTTTTTGATGGCGAGCAACGTAGTTATCTTAGATGTGTTAGGGTTAGCATTGTTCATCGTATCATATGCTGTCGTCGTGCAACCCTGAGACGTCTAGCCGCCCTTACACCTATCTTAGGTGTAAGGGCGGCACCCCGCTTGATCATTATTTAGTAGATCCGATCCGTTATGGTTGCTCCTTGTTCTCCAAGGATTAGTTTAATATCTGCATAGTTAGGCCTTACAAACGGGTTGAAGGATCCAGTGGCCGCGTAGGGTGTAGTTTGCTAGCCCTAGACAGGATGTTCCGGGATCAACCTCGTGTTGGTTTTTAGGCCTTGTCTAGGGTCGGTTTACGATCACCGTGCGTGGCCGCCGTGCTCAATCACGAGTAGGATGTTCCGATTATGTGGTGAAAACCCTAAATCGTAGTAGGTCGTTTTAGCTTTATTTTGATCAAGCAGGACCACCATATATTCGTACACCCCGTACGGATCATGGGTGGATCGGCTCTTCGAGCCGATTCACAGGACAACCTGAGAGCCGATCGAGGCTCGTATTTAATGTTTACGTGTATGCCATGCAGAAACTAAGCGAGGCACATCCATCACCTTCCCCGACCGTGTATAGGTCAGGTGGCACGCCCTTGCACCAAGCATCGGACGTGCGTGCCGAGTCTTTGCGGGCCGTCGCTCGGAGGGACCAGGGCCAGCCGCAGTCCTGGGAGCCTCCCGGCTCTACTGTGTTGCCCGTCGCTGCTCGCCGGTGGGTTTCTGACCGCAACAGGTAGACGATCACTTGCCGCTTTCAAAAGCGCGTAGAAGATCTTGACGGTGCCACAATCGGGCAGCACCTCCGTACTCGGTCACACGTTCGGTGTTGATGAAGACGACGTCCTTCTCCTCGTTCCAGCAGGCAGCGGAAGTACTAGCTCCTCCTTGAATCCGGCAGCACGACGGCGTGGTGGCGGTGGCGATGGAGATCTCCGGTGGAGCTTCGCTAAGCGTTGCGGGAGAGGGGGAGGAGTGGGGTGGCTAGGGTTTGGGGAGACGGGGTGGCTGGCCTCCTTGGGGTGCGGCCAAGGTGGTGGTGTTGTGGTGGCCGGCCCCCTCCCCTTGGCCCCTCATTATTTAGGTGGAACCCCCAAGTGTTGGACTACAAGTCTTCGAATAAGACCCCAACCCAAAACCTTCCATGTGTAGGGAAACCTACCCAAGGTGGGATTCCCACCTCAAGTGGGACTCCCACCCTTCCATGAGGGGGGTGGCTGGCCCCTTGGTGGAGTCCACTTGGGACTCCACCCCTCTAGGGTTGGCCGGCCATGGGTGGTGGAGTCCCTTCGGGACTCCGCCTTCCAAAGTGATTTCTTCCGGACTTTTCTAGAACCTTCTAGAACCTTCCATAAATGCACCGGATCATTTTCAAACTTATAAAATGACTTCCTATATATGAATCTTATTCTCCGGACTATTCCGGAACTCCTCGTGATGTCCGGGATCCCATCCGAGACTTCGAACAAAACTTCGAACTCCATTCCATATTCAAGTTCTACTAATACGACATCAAACCTTAAGTGTGTCACCCTACGGCTCGCGAACTATGTAGACATGGTTGAGAACTCTCTCCGACCAATAACCAATAGCGGGATCTGGAGATCCATAATGGCTCCCACATATTCAATGATGACTTAGTGATCGAATGAACCATTCACATACGATACCAATTCCCTTTGTCACGCGATATTTTACTTATCCGAGGTTTGATCATCGGTATCTCTCTATACCTTGTTCAACCTCGTCTCCTGACAAGTACTCTTTACTCATACTGTAGTATGTGGTCTCTTATGAACCATTCATATGCTTGCAAGCTATTTAGACGACATTCCACCGAGAGGGCCCAGAGTATATCTATCCGCCATCGGGATGGACAAATCCCACTATTGATCCATATGCCTCAACTCATACTTTCCGGATACTTAATCCCACCTTTATAACCACCCATTTACGCAGTGGCGTTTGATGTAATCAAAGTACCTTTCCAGTATAAGTGATTTACATGATCTCATGGTCGAAAGGACTAGGTAACTATGTATCGAAAGCTTATAGCAAATAACTTAATGACGTGATCTTATGCTACGCTTAAAAGGGTGTGTCCATTACATTATTCATATAATGATATAACCTTGTTATTAATAACATCCAATGTTCATGATTATGAAACTCTAATCATCTATTAATCAACAAGCTAGTTACGAGGCTTACTAGGGACTCATTGTTGTTTACATAACACACATGTATCAATGTTTCGGTTAATACAATTATTGCATGGTATATAAACATTTATCATAAACACAAAGATATATAATAACCACTTTTATTATTGCCTCTTGGGCATATCTCCAACAGTACCAAGGACAGGATCCTTCTTTATCATATTACGGAGGTGCCACCTCATGGGCACCGTGGGATTGATCTCCACTTAGGCCAAAAGCCTAAGCTTGGGGGGAGGTACGACGGCATCACTCATTCATTGCATATTACAATTGCCGGTCATTTGTATATACTTGTTTCACTTCTTTTGGTTGTTTCTCTTTCGGTTATTTTTATTTCAGTAGGTTTCTTATTTTAGTTTTTGAAGGTTGTTACTACTGTAGTAACTTTTACCTTTACGTTTTTATTTCATTTGTGTGCCGATGGTTGCCTCTAATATGAGGAAGATGATATTTGGGGAAGTGCTGTCTAAAAAAACAGATTCTGGACTGATACTAAAAAAATTCCTCAAAATAGCCAGAACGTTATTTTGAGCTGCCAATTTTTGTGCATGTTCCCCAGGTTATTATCTAATTTTCATTAGTTTAGCACTTTTCGAGTTGAACAGCAGAAGATTTTCGAAGAAAATAATTACTGTACTGCTGTCAAGTTTGACGGATTTCTGTCACTTTGCTTTTGTGTGACTCTTTTAGTTTTCATTCTCTTGTTTTTGCTTTGTTTCTTTTCTAAAACACAAAAAGACCAAAAATATTTCTGTTGTTTCTCTTCATCATTTGTTTATTTGGTTTCTTGTCCTTATTTTGCTTTATTTACTATCGTTGGTTTGCTATGAGAAAATCCAAAAAGATTTTACTTTCGTTCTTGTTTCCAATTCGAAAACACCAAAAATATTTGTTGTTCTTCTTCGGTTTTGTAAATTTTATTGTGGAGTTCAGCGGTCTCCGGTGGTTGGAGCTTGGTTTTCATTTCATATTATTCAAGCTACACAAGTGAAAGGCAATAATGAAAATCTACGACAACTCGACTGTGGTGAGAGGCTGGTATGAACTCTATTTGTTTTCATTTTTGTACATATACTCATTCATGTGAGCATGCTTAGTTGGTTCATGTGAGGTATATGTTATTTAATGAAAGTCTAGTAGTTCATGATCTCTCATGTTTAGCTCCAATTTATTAATATGAGTAGCATGTCATAAATATTTGCTTGCATTGTTTTATTCATAGATAGGTATGACATTGTGGTATCCCCCTCTGAATAATTCATTTGGATTGACTTGGAACATGCTCACGCATCCATATGACTGAAAAACAGAAGTCAATTAAGCCTCGATGATTTACTTTGCTTCAGAGTTCTTGTATCACTTTTATACCTCCGTTAATTCTATTTTGTCGCAAGCATGATTATGACGGTTATTGCTCTCTTGATTGTCACTTCCCAGTCTATTGCTAGCCTTCACTTGTACTGAGCGGGAATGCTGCTCGTGCTTCCAAACCCCTGAAACCAAGTTATTCCAAAGTGTCCACCATAAATACCTATGCATGGCATTTCAAACCATTCCAAGTAAATTTTCATGTGCTACCTTTAAAACCTTCAAAGTACTTCTCAATTTGTGTCAATGTTTTATAGCTCATGAGGAAGTATGTGGTGTTTTATCTTTCAACCTTGTCATTTACTCCTGACAGACTTTCACCAATGGACTAGTGGCACATCCTCTTATCCAATAATTTTGCAAAAAGAGCTGGCAACGGGGTGCCCAGCCCCAATTAATAACTTTTATTAATAATTCTCTTCACATGTTTTGCCCTGATTTATCAGTAAGCAACTTAATTTGCAAATAGACACTCCTCCATGGTATGAGAATGTTGGAAGGCACCCGAGGATTCGGTTAGTCATGGCTTGTGTAGGCAAAGGTTGGGAGGAGTGTCATCCATAATGAAACTAAAATGCATGTGTAAACAAAAGAGAAGAGGGATGATCTACCTTGCTGGTAGAGGTAACGTCCTTCATGGGAGCCGCTCTTGAAAGTCCGGTTGACAAGGTAGTTAGAGTACCCACTATCATTCGTTGACAACAACAAACACTTCTCAAAACAATTTTACTTCTGTTTTAAAAGTGAAAAGCTCTAGCACATGTTAATCCATGCTTCCCTCTGCGAAGGGTCAATCTTTTACTTTTATGTTGAGTCACCATCCTTTCTTTGAGCACCTTCTTGAGAGCATAATTATCATTCTTAGTGTAATATGCTTGTCCCAGAATATGTTAACTGCGGTATAACTTTGATGCTTTTATCTTTGATAATCTTTACTTCTAGTCTTTCCATGAATTTCAGAGGTGCCTGGGCATTTATGTTTTGCTGTACAAATACAGGCAAGCGAGATACCACTTTATCATATCTTTTTATGAACATTACAATCTTGCTGATAGATATGATTCATGATGCTTATTATTAGTTTGTTGGTATCTTTTTCATGATTGACATAACTATTAGATAACTTTATTTGCATTTATCTTATTATGAATTGCCTAAGTACTCATCCATATAATGAGAATATTTACATCATATGAGCAAATGTGTTCGTGAAAGTTCTTTCATCGCACTCAGTTGTTAACTGAATTGCTTGAGGACAAGCAATAAGCTAAGCTTGGGGGGAGTTGATACGTCCAAAACGTATCTACTTTCCCGAACACTTTTGCTATTGTTTTGCCTCTAATTTGTGTATTTTGGATACAACTAACACGGACTAACGCTATTTTCAGCAGAATTTCCCTGGTGTCTTATTTTTGTGCAGAAAATCAACTTTCAAGAAAATCGCCGGAAATAATTGCAATGGGCCTATTTTCACAGAAGACTTACGGAGCCAGAAGCCGAGACGGAGGGGGCCACGAGGTGCGCACACCATATGGCGGCGCGGTGGGCCCCTGGGCCGCGCCGCCCTATGGTGACGCCGCCTCGGCCAGCCCCCGACGCTCCCCTCTGGACTACTTAAAGCCCTTGACCTAAAAACGCACGGGGGTTCGACCAATTTGACAGAAGACATCCAGAACTCCGCCGGCATCGTGAAACCCAATTTCGGGATCAGAAACTCCGTTCTGGCACCCTGCCGGGACGAGGAATTGGAGGAGATCATCGCCATCATCACCACCGACGCCTCTCCATCGACCATCCATGTTTCCCCCATCCATGTGTGAGTAAATCCCTCGCTGTAGGCTGAAGGGGATGGTAGGGATTGGATGAGATTGTTCATGTAATAGCCATAAGATTGTTAGGGCATAGTGCCTAGTATCCGTTGTTGGTACTTTTATGATATTGTTGCAACTTGTTATGCTTAATGCTTGTCACTAGGGCCCGAGTGCCATGATTTCAGATCTGAACATGTTATTGATTCATGATGATATTCATTGTTTTATGATCTTACCCGCAAGTTGTATACACATATTGCTGTCCGGAACCCGAGGCCCCAAAGTGACGAAATTGGGACAACCGGAGGGGAAGGCTGTGATATGAGGATCACATGTGTTCACGGAGTGTTAATGCTTTGCTCCGGTACTCTATTAAAAGGAGTACCTTAATTACCAGTAGTTTCCCTAGAGGCCCTGGCTGCCACCGGCCGGTAGGACAAAAGATGTTGTGCAAGTTTCTCATTGCGAGCACGTACGACTATATACGGAACACATGCCTATGGTTGTTTAGTACTTGGATACTGTTTTATTATTATCTGCAAATGCCTTGTCTTGATTATTACATGAGTTATCTTATCCATGCAGCGCCCGTTCATCCATCCCTATGCCTACAATATTTTAATCCTGCTGTTTACTATAAGCACTACTGCTATCCTTATTACACTGCTGCTTATATTTCACTACTGCTACTACTATAAAACTGTTGCTACTGATAAACTATTGCGAGCAAGTCTGTTTCCAGGTGCAGCTGAATTGACAACTCCGCTGTTAAGGCTTACAAATATTCTTTGGCTCCCCTTGTGTCGAATCAATAAATTGGGTTTTACTTCCCTCGAAGACTGTTGCGATCCCCTATACTTGTGGGTCATCATCTGGCTGCCCCTACCACCGCTCCAAGCAGCAAATGGCGAGCGGAGGCGTGACCCCAGCGCCAGACCACCACGCCACCAACCACGACATGATTCGCGTCAGCCGAGGCCGGTGCCTTCCACCTCCACCGGTTCAAGCCCACCCCGATAGGTCACCATCGCACGAGGGGAAGATGGAGGCCGCCGCCAACACCGCACGGGCTTTGCCCGATAGATCCCTCCGGCATCGGCGACGAGGGAAGCGAGGAGGAGAGGGTCGTCTGGGATGTGGAAGCGGTGGCGCCCTGGTCGCCCTCGAGGAGGCGACGGGAGTGGGCCTCCTTTCCTTTTTGTTCCCTCAGGGAGCTGGTTCACATGAGGTACATTTAGGTGGCCTAAATTGGTACAAGAATTTGTGCAAAAAAAATTGGTACAAGACCCAACTGTCCATTACAGTTATGACAAGGGTTATTTTGAACATTTCACGTGAGGAAAAAAACTAGGTAGAGTGATGAAAATCCCACCGAGTATTTATGATCTTCTTCCTTTCTTTCCACGATTATGATGGCTCTAACGATCATGTTTGACATAGTTGAAAGGATACAAATGCCTATTAGAGGAGGAGGGGGTGTATAGGCGGTTTAAAACATTTACCATATCGGCTTGAATAATTTTGGAATAAAACTAGCATTTAAATTGTCAAGCATAAAACCTATATATACTATGATTCACCTATGTGCACCAAAAACTTATGCTAAGCAAGACAAGCAACTATGTGATAGAAAGATATATAACTTAAAGCACGAAGGCTATCACAAACTAAAGTACATAAGTAAAGAGCTCGGATATGGAAATAACCGAGACACGCGTGGACGATGATGTATCCCAAAGTACGCACTCTTGCGAATGCTACTCTCCGTTGGAGCGGTGTGAAGGCTAAAGCACTACAAACGCCAAGGAGTTCTCACTTTATTCTCCTCGAGCCTTCCCTCCATGCATTTGCGGATCCAGACGGTGGCCACATTGGTGCATGGATCACCCTGGGATTTCAGTTCGCCCCATATAGCATTTAGGATTTTTTTTGGGGGAAAGCCCATTACCGATGCAACGTTGCTCCCTGCCTCCTTGGAGGATTCCCGTTCGTTGGACGAACCAGAGATGAGCTCACGAGCATCTCGTTGTCGCCCGATGCTGTCGCTCCCTTTCCATCGCCGGTGACACCACCCTCCGACCGCCGCCAACATGCCACCTCTGTTGACCGATCTTCCTCCCTCCTGTTGGAGATATGCCCAAGAGGCAATAATAAAGTGGTTATTATAATATCTTTGTGTTTATGATAAATGTTTGCATACCATGCTATAATTGTATTAACCGAAACATTGATACATGTGTGTTATGTAAACAACAAGGAGTCCCTAGTAAGCCTCTTGTATAACTAGCTTGTTGATTAATGGATGATCATGGTTTCGTGATCATGAACATTGGATGTTATTAATAACAAGGTTATGTCATTGGTTGAATGATATAATGGACACACACCCAAATGAGCGTATCATAAGATCAAGTTATTAAGTTCAATTTGCTATAAGCTTTCGATACATAGTTGCCTTAGTCCTTCGACCATGAGATCATGTAAATCACTTACACCGGAAGGGTACTTTGATTACATCAAACGCCATTGCGTAAATGCGTGGTTATAAAGATGGGATTAAGTATTCGGAAAGTGTGAGTTAAGGCATATGGATCAATAGTGGGATTTGTCCATCCTAATGACGGATAGATATACTCTGGGCCCTCTCGGTGGAATGTCGTCTGATTAGCTTACAAGCATATGATTGGATCATAGGAGATGACATACCACGGTACGAGTAAAGAGTACTTGTCGGTAACGAGGTTGAACAAGGTATGGAGATACCGATGATCAAACCTCGGACAAGTAAAATATCATGTGACAAAGGGAATTGGCATCGTATGTAAATTTTTCAATCGATCACTAAAGTCATCGTTGAATATGTGGGAGCCATTATGGATCTCCAGATCCCGCTATTGGTTATTGCTCGGAGAGGAGTCTCGACCATGTCTACATAGTTCACGAACCGTAGGGTGACGCGCTTAAGGTTCGATATCCCATAAGTAGATTCGGAATATGAGATGGAGTCCGAAGTTTTTGTTCGGAGTCTCGGATGGGATCCAGGACATCACGAGGAGGTCCAGAATGGTCCGGAGAATAAGATTCATATAAGGGAAGTTATTTTCCGGGGTTCGGGAAAAGTCCGGTGTTTTGACCAGAGCTTCTAGAAGGTTCTAGAGGGCCACCAGTGGGCCCACTGATGACCCACAAGTATAGGGGATCGCAACAGTCTTCGCGGGTAGTAAGCGGGGTATACTCCTTCTTCGCGGTGAACTCTCATAACCTGTTGCACCTCCAATTCTTGTTGGTTGAGTTGGTGCCTACTCCCTTCCATTTTCTTGAATTGTATTGATATGGATCCAATCACAAGAGTTTGATATTCTTCTTTAGGCTCATATATAGGACAATCGATAGTTCCAACTTTGATAGTTCTCACATTAGAAATAGTATTAACTCCACATGCTTTCTCAATCCTCTTGGGAAAATAAACAGTATGCTCCTTGTCATCAATATTGAAAGTAACTTTTCCCTTATTGCAATCAATAACAGCCCCTGCGGTGTTAAGAAAAGGTCTCCCAAGAATAATAGACATATTATCATCTTCAGGCATTTCCAACACAACAAAATCAGCTTAATATCAAGCGATTATTAGTAACTTGAACAGAACATCCTCACATATACCAACATGAATAGCAAGTAGATTTATCAGCCATTTGCCAAGATATATCAAGTAGGTATCAACTTATCTAAGTAAAGTCTCTTATAAAGAGAAAAAGGCATAACACTAACACCGGCTCCCAAGTCACATAGAGCAGCTTTTAACATAATTATTCTTAATAGAACAAGGAATAGTAGGTATACTCGGGTCGCCCAACTTCTTTAGAACTTTGCCATTGAAAGAGTAATTAGCAAGCATAGTGGAAATTTCCTCATTGGGGATTTTCCTTTTGTTAGTAACAATATCTTTCATATACTTTGAATAAGGAGGCAATTTAATAGCATCGACCAAAGGGATTTGCAAGAATAAAGGTTTCATCCAATCACAAAATTTATTATAGTGTTCTTCTTCCTTTGATTTTAGTTTCTTAGCAGGAAAAGGCATTTGCTTTTGCACCCATGGTTCCCTTTCATTACCATGTTTCTTAGCAATAAAATCTTCTTTAGTATACTTTTTATTTTTATCTCGCTTTTCAGGTTCTTCTTCAACCTCTTCTTTATCAGGAGTATCATTCTTATCATTATCTTTATCATGTTCATTACCACTTTCGGCTTCAAGCATCGTAAATAGAAATACTATTAGGATCATTAACAGAGTTCGTAGGATTCTACAACATTCTTATGTTTCTTTTTCTTTTTCTTAGATGGAGCACTAGTTTTAGTTCGTTGAGAATCTTGTTCAACTCTTTTGGGATGCCCCTCGTGATATAGAGGATCCTGGGTAGAAACACCACCTCTAGTTGTTACTTCATAAGCATGTTTTTCTTTAGAATTATTTCCCAACAAGTCATTTTGCACTTTAGTGAGTTGATCAACTTGAGTTTGAACCATATGAAAATGTTTAACAAGCATCTTAACATCATTGGAGGTTCTCTCTACAATACCATGCAATTCACCAATAGCTCGAGAATTTTCCATTAAATGATTCTCTACTCTCATATTAAATTTTTCTTGCTTAACAATATAATTATCAAACTCATCTAAGCATTGTGCAGGAGGTTTCGAATACGAAATATCTTCCCTAGTAAAGCGTTGAAGGGAGTTTACCTCAATCATGGATGAAGGGGGAATTATCTCACATATATCTTCTATGGGAGGTAGATTCTTCACATCTTCAGATTTAATACCTTTCTCCTTGAGAGACTTCTTGGCTTCCCTCATATCTTCATCATTCAATTTAATTAAACCCCTCTTCTTCAATATTGGCGTTGGAGTTGGTTCGAGCGTAGTCCAATCATCATGATTCCGGCCTATTTTAGCAAATAATTCTTCAGCCTTCGTCCGGAGTTCTTTTCCCGAAAACACAACCAAGCACAACTATCCAAATATGCCCTAGACTCAATGGTTAGTCCACTATAAAATATATCAAGTAAATCATTCTTTTCTAAATCATGTCCAGTGTCGAGCTCGATAAGAGAACAAAATCTTGCCCAAGCCTCGTGCAATTTCTCTTCATCTCCTTGGTCAAATCTATAAATTCTCCGTAAAGCAACATGTTGAGCACTAGCAGAAAGTATTTTCGAAAGAAAACATCACGCAAATCAGTTGGACTTTTAATAGAACCAGGAGGCAAATTATTATACCAAGTTTTAGCATCATCCTTTAATGAGAAAGGAAAAATTTTAGCGACAAAATAAGTACGCATCTTGATATCATCGGAAAACAAACTACTCATAGAAGAAAGTTCAATCATGTGTTCTACAAGACTTTCTTTTTCAGTACCACAAAAGGGTGCTTTCTCTACAATAGCTATATGAGATAGATCAAGAGAAAAATCATAATCTTTATCCTTAATGCATATAGGAGATGTGGCAAATTTAGGATCAGGAGATAACTTATGTCTAACAGTGTATTGTGTGAGAAACTTTTTAATTTTAGCATTGCATCTATTAATTAAATCATCATTAAGCTCCACATAATCTTCATCAGGATCGCCACTAGAATAATCAAGTTCAGGTGAATTAACAGGTGTAGTAGCATCAGGAGTTTCAGTATTTTCAATTTGTCTAGACCTAGCAATTGTAGCATCTAGAAAGGATCCCAATGAACCACTATCATCAAGCACAAGCAGAAACATTATCAATATCATAAGAGTTTTCAGATTCAGCAGAAGTACCAAGCATGTGAAGCATGTGGCGGTGAAACAAGTTTATCAATCACGAGATGGTGAATCAAGAGCAGCAGAGGTACTCGTAGTTGTACCTTTTCTTGTAGTGGATGGTAATATGGCGACTTTAGGATCGCGAGTTTTACCCATGATGGAGAATTTGCAGCGAACAATATCAATCCAAGTGAACTTCCAAATAAAGCTATGCTCCCCGGCAACGGCGCCAGAAAACAGTCTTGATGACCCACAAGTATAGGGGATCGCAGCAGTCTTCGCGGGTAGTAAAACCCAATTTATTGATTCGACACAAGGGGAGACAAAGAATACTTGAAAGCCTTAACAACGGAGTTGTCAATTCAGTTGCACCTGGAAACAGACTTGCTCGCAAGAGTTTATCAGTAGTAACAGTTTTATAGCAGTAAGCGTAGTGAAATAACAAGTAAGAAAGTAACGAGAGACAGCAGTAGTGATTATAGTAAACAACAGGATTAAAATACCGTAGGCACGGGGACGGATAACGGGCGTTGCATGGATGAGAGAAACTCATGTAACAATCAAGCAGTGGCATTTGCGAGATAATAATAAAACGGTGTCTAAGTACAAAGCAATCAATAGGCATGTGTTCCAATTATAGTCGTACGTGCTCGCAATGAGAAACTTGCACAACATCTTTTGTCCTACCAGCCGGTGGCAGCCGGGCCTCAAAGGAATCTATCGGATATTAAGGTACTCCTTTTAATAGAGTACCGGAGCAAAGCATTAACACTCCGTGAACACATGTGATCCTCACATCACTACCATCCCCTCCGGTTGTCCCGATTTCTGTCACTTCGGGGCCATTGGTTCCGGACAGCGACATGTGTATACAACTTGCAGGTAAGACCATAAACAATGAATATTATGATGAAGTAATAACATGTTCAGATCTGAGATCATGGCACTCGGGCCCTAGTGACAAGCATTAAGCATAACAAGTTGCAACAATATCATCAAAGTACCAATTACGGACACTAGGCACTATGCCCTAACAATCTTATGACTATTACATGACCAATCTCATCCAATCCCTACCATCCCCTTCAGCCTACAGCGGGGGAATTACTCACACATGGATGGGGGAAACATGGCTGGTTGATGTAGAGGCGTCGGTGGTGATGGCAGCGATGATCTCCTCCAATTCCCCGTCCCGGCGGAGTGCCAGAACGGAGACATCTGGCTCCCGAGACGGAGTTTCGCGATGTGGCGGCGTTCTGGAGGGTTTCTGGCGACTTCGACTTCTCTCCCTGCGTTTTTAGGTCGAGGGCGATAAGTAGTCCGAAGGAGGGCATCGGGGGCCAGCCGAGGGGGCCACACGCTAGGGCCGCGCGCCCCCCTCCTGGGCCGCGCCGCCCTAGGGTGTGGGGCCCTCGGGCCTCCACCTGACTTGCCCTACTGGCTCCGTGAGTTTTCCGGGAAAATAGGGCCTTCCGTCAAAATCCCGAGGTTTTTCCCGAAAGTTGGATTTCTGCACAAAACCGAGATACCAGAACAGTTCTGCTGAAAACAGCGTTAGTCCGTGTTAGTTGCATCCAAAATACACAAATTAGAGGCAAAACAATAGCAAAAGTGTTCGGGAAAGTGGATACGTTTTGGACGTATCACCCACCACCCCGGGAGAGGCCACATAGGCGCCACATGGCATGGTGGGTCCTGCCCACTGTGACATGTGGGCCCAGGCCGGCCCCCCCTTGGAGATAAGATCTATCTCTAGTTTAAATGGTTTAAATCTAGAGATAGAATCTATATCTAAAAATTAAAGTGTTTAAATTAGATAAAGGGGAACACTTGGGGGAGGGGTTTCCCCCCTCCATGCGCCGGCCAAGGGGAGGGTGGGCCTTAGGGGAAACCCTAGGCCGACCCCTCCACCAATATAAGGAGGGGAGGGGGTGGCCGGCCAAAGCCCCCCTATCCAACCCTAGCCGCCCCCTCTCTACCTCCTCCATACACTGCTCCGGCTTAGGCGAAGCCCTGCAGTAATTATTCTCCACCACCACCACCACGCTGTCGTGCTGCTGGGATTCCGTGGAGATCTACCACACCTCCGCTGCCTGCTGGAACGGGGAGAGGAAGGGGCTTCATCGACACCGTACGCCCGACCGAGTACGGAAGTGTTGCCGGATTGCAGCACCGGAACGATCGTCTACACCAACAACGAGATTAATCTCGTAGGCTTTGGAATCTTCGAGGGTTAGTCTCATCTCCACTCGTTGTTCAGATCTCATAGATTAGATCTTGGTTTTTCCATAGATTAGATCTTGGATTTATTCGTCTTTGCGGTAGGAAAATTTTGTTTTCTATGCAACGAACCCCATCACCTCCCCCAGCACCTCCTCGTCCTTTCCCCGTCCCCCCCCCCCCCCGAACCCTAGTGGAAGCCGGCAGAGAAGAAGGTCAGCGGCGCCCCGCGCCTCCCCTTCCCTTTCGGCGTCCTACACGTCTCCGGCGGTCCGGCCGTCCAGCGGCGTGAAGAAGGCCGGCATCGGCCCACCCCCACCGCCCCACGAATTAGGTACCTTCTAGCTTCTGAAGTTTTGCTGTTCTGCTTTGGCAACTCAAAATTATAGATATTTTACAAGTTATTTGCAAGTTAGGAATGATTGACTGTTTAGGATCGATGTTAAATGTATTGCAGCCAATTATTAAAATAGATTGAAACACTTTTGTTTTTGAATTATTTAAGAATGAAGAGGACGGGAGAAGTAAGCCCCATAAAAGTAGTCTTGTTTGAGCTTTTGAAGGTATATGTTGGACAATTTTATGTAAAATTTACATTTAACCATGTATTATTATATATTTGTAAGACACTAAGGTTAGTGTTCAATTATATGCTAGTAAGTTGGCATTGTTCTATTTGTGTTCAATTTTTTTTTATCAAGGTGGACCACCCTGCTTCAAACTTTTAGATCCGCCTCTGCCTCCATGGAACCTTTAGGGTGGTCACCAAACCTGTACAAGCTTGAGGCAATGTCCTCAATTTAATTGGAGGATCCCAAAAAATCGCCACGAAGGCCATACACTCGAGAAATCTCCAGAACTTAATTGGAGGCACCAAGAACACCACTAGGTCATAAATCTTTCTAAGGTCCAAATACCCAACAGGAACAAGCTACGGGTACAAGAGGAGAACACCAAAGCTACAAAAGCTATTGGTGGAATAAGGGAGTAAGAACACAAGAGGAGAACACCAAATATCTCCAAGATCTAGATCTTATGGATGCCCTCGCATAGAGGGGATTTTGATTGGTAGGATTGTAGATCTAGATCTCCTCTGTCTTTTCCCTCAAATTGGAGCAAGAATTGTGGAGGAAATACGGAGAAAGAAAGCTTGAGAAGGTCAACAATAAGGACAAAACTTGCTAGAAAGGTTAGAAAACCATTGGAGAAGAAGAGCCCTTAAATAGGTTCCCGGAAATCCAATCGTTGCAGCCCCAAAAAGCGCATCCCGGTAGTACCAGACTTTTTTCCTGGTACTACCGACCGGAGTCGTGGGTGATCCCGGGAGTCCAAAGCACCCTTCTATGGTCTTCCCGGTGTCAAACCCAGTACCGGATCTGGTACTAATGGTCCCCAAACCCAGTACTACTTCTACTACGAGACAACCTACACGAAAACGACAAGATTTTTTTGCATCCGAACTCCGATTTTGATGATCTTGGGCTTGTTTAGAAGCTAACAACAAACTCTACAAGATCATGCATAGAACCATCATAGTACAACAAGAGAAGATAAAACCAAATGATGAAAGATTTGACCTCTCTATAGAAGATAAACCGGTAAAACCTCAAATATCGAAAACACTATATCTTGAGGAAGCAAACTACGATTAAGATTAAATTAATTTTTATTAGAAATATAAACACAAGTAGTATCCAACTAAAATATCATGTAGATAGTTCTGTAGAACATCCCTCTGAAAGGATAGAGATGTTAACCAAAGAGGAGGGGTGGTGGTGAATAGGTCTTCCCGGTACCCCCTCCCTCTGGCACCATTCCTCTACCTCTCTCCGATAACCTCGAGCTCCTCCCTCCGGTGACCATCTCCTCTTCGGCACCATTCCTTTGGCAACCACCTCCCTCCTGCGCGACGCCCACGGCCACGGTGGCCACAGTTTGCGAGCGACGACCAAACCTAGATCTAGATTGAGCCTTTTTTTTGAATTCTGAAAAATACCGCCGGCGCACCATACGCCCGCAGTAGCGCTATTAGCACCGGCGAACCAGACTAGTACGTCGGCGCTAATAGCACTACCGCGGGCGTACCGGGCTGGTGCACCGACGATTAGCCGTTACCACCGGCGTGTTACCGCTAGCGCAGGCTGGTGCGTCGGTGGCAGCCTTTTTTTGTGCATCGATGGTAGGCTTTTTCCTAGTAGTGGATGTTGCTCCCGCTATCCCTACCGACCTTTTGAGAAGCCATAGCCGTCGATGTGTGGATCAATGACAAGGGCATACTTACTCGATGCAAGATTGTGCTTGGGGCAATCGGTATAATCCTAGGCGATGGTCTTCTGAAGAATTTTGGGCATCGTAGTGTTCATCTCGCAACGGCCGCCTTGCGGACCTTCACAAAGTCTGAGCCTATGAAAGCGTGGAAAGCATCCTTCTTGACTAGGTATGGCTTCTTGCCCTGATAGTTTGGGGCAAGCTCTGCCTCTCCCATGTCGTTGCCTTTCTTTCCTTGGCTTCTTCTTCTACGCCCGTATTGGCTTTAGGCTTGTTTTTGCAGTTGCGCTTATAACCGGTGTCAGGGTCATCTTATACCGTTTTGACTTATTGCGGCACAAGGCATGTTGTGCCACTATGCGTAGGTTAGCTTTTTATTGGTGTTGCCGCGGCCTCGCCTACGGGACTCTTGGCCACCTCTAACGCCCAATTGGGCCACCATGAAGAGAGGTGATGGAGCCAGGGATAAAATAAAAGTTGACTTTTGGGCTTATGTATATACTAATTTGATGTCATATATGTTGCCATTCTTATGGGATTTGCTAACGAAGTTCGTGCTCAGTCAAGTCTTACACCGTTTGATTTGCTCTGTGATTCATGTTAGTCATGAGTTGCAACATAAGTTACAACTAAGATTTGATGACATCATCTGACTGAGAACGAAGTCGACGGAGAAATAGTCACATCCTATACTTATTTATATATAAAATTGATCAAATTTTGAACTTTTAAACTTACAACAACAACTAGAAGTAATTATTCGTGGAGGGAGTACTATCACACACTATAGAATACCACGGCGAGCTCCGACCCGTGGAGCAAATAGGAGCTTTAGGTAGAGCAACACACAGTACAATACAACATGCATTACGTGCTTCACTTGACGTAGCCGATGCTGACGCCGCCGACGGTGACCAGCTCGCCACCGGACCTCGGCACCAGCGACACGACCACCGTATTGTCGCCGTCCGCCCCGATGTCGTCCATGAGGTCGCAGACGCCGAACCTCGCCACCGTCTTGACTGGCCCCTTTGTCTTCTCCTTGTCCAGCCGGATCACGTGGGGCGTGAGCGCTACGCTCCCCGCGCAGTATGCCGAAGCCACCGCCGCCTCGACGTCTCCGGCTACGCTCTCGGGCTCGTTCACAAGCACGTCGAACTTGATGAAGGTGTTGAAATGGTCGGCGATCTCTATCCCCTCCACGACCACCACCTCCTCCTCCTCGTCCTTCTCCTGCCGTGTCCTCGATACCCTGGGCCTCGTCACCGTCACCCGCATGGTCTTGTCCAAGGTGGCTGGGAAGGAACCGGTGGCAGGTGCCGGCGTCCCTGCAGAGGCCGTAGCCGGCCTGTCGTTGAGCCACGGCAGGCCGACGTCCTGGTACGTGTACCGTAGCGCGGCCGTGTCGAGGCAGTCGCGGACGCGCACGCGCACGAGGCGGGCCTCCTCATCGTAGAAGAAGAAGCTGGCGTCGAGCCAGTCGGGGTCGACGAAGTCGGTGTTGACTCCCGGGCGGAGGCCGCGCCAGACGTGCCAGAGCCGGTCGACGTTGCCATGGTGCGCGAAGAAGATCGGGTCGCGCGCCGCAGAGTAGAAGTTGCCCATGTCCTCCAAGTTCGGCAGCCGGGGGTCCCCCGTCCAGACGTGCACTGGGCCGTGCGGCACGTTCTCGACGGAGCCCGCGCCCGGATCCGGCGCGTCGCCGGCGCGGTACGGCTGACCCAGGAACAGCTCCGTCTTCTTGGCAGCCGCGACCATCTGATATTATAAGGAGTATTTGCGTTACTTAATGTCAGTTTATTACGTCCAGCTGCAGGTAACAAAATTCGCGAGCTATATGTACTTGCCTGGCGGTACATGATCTTGAGGTTCATATCGATCAGCTGATCTCTTGGGATGCTGGGGTCAGTCCCACTGAAGTCAAGGTCCAGCGGAAAAGGTGGCTGGTGGGCGGGGTTGCGCCTCTCGTCGTAGAGCGGCGACGAACTGTTGGCGTAGATCGGCGGCAGCGTCATCCCGCCCGGCGCGTCCCAGTTCCAGAACGGCAGCGCGAACGTGTCGTCGCCGATGAGCTTACCAAGGATCCGCTCGTGGAAGTAGAGGTAGAACCTGTGCCACGGGAAGAAGAGCCAGCAGTTGTGTATCTGAAGCTCCAAGTCCGGGAAGCCGACCTGGTCGTACCCGCCGTCGCAGTAGGCGCAGTGTATGTGCCACTGCTGCTCGAAGCTTCGCGGGTCGTCCGCCGGCAGCTCCTTCATCAGCGCCACCGCGCGCTCGTACTTGGCCAGGTATTCCGCGTCTACCAGGTGCGCCGCTGGACGCACACGGAGCGGCGAGGATGCCGACGGCAGGCTGAAGTAGGTGATGCCGGTGCCGTACGTCGGGCAGCAGTTAGTGTCCGGCTCTGTGTCGGGGAGGTCGGGCGGTTGGCAGCTACGGAGGTCAGGTGTCTCGATGGGCGCGCCGATCGCGGCGCCTCGGCCCGTTGCCAGTCCGGCAGCCGCGGTTCCACCGAGGCCGAGGAGCACATCACGTCGGTCGACACGGCCACCGCCGGTTGCCTTGCATGAGAGACGCCGTGGCTGCCTCGCCTCCTTGCGGTACTGCAGGAGAAGGTTGCGCCGCGCAAGGGTTTGTAGGCTGCATGGCATGCGAGGTGTGGCGCTCCATGGCATGCGAAAGCTCTCCATGCCGGCCTGCCGGTGTTCGCCTAAGAGATGAGTAAGCTGTGAACTTGAGGTAGCCGTCTGGCCTGTCCCGGCCTATATATATAGCGAGTGCACGTACTGAGCGTACATCACTTGTTTGATTGCACCACTGTTTTGAATTTCAGTTAGACTCAAATTTCGAAAGCCACCGTTTTTTGAAAATTTCCTGTTCAAACTTCATCGAAGTTAAACATAATAAATCTAAATTTGAGTTCATTTGAATTTATTTGAATATAACCCACACATTTCGATAAAATTATATTTAGGTACCCACTTAAATTTCAGAAATCTCATTGAAATTTCAATAGCATTGGTCGATGATTGAATTGTGTCGAAACCAGCTTTTGCTTCGTTATCAAGTGTATGAATGTACAGTTCGAGTAAAAAAATTAGTTAGTGATGGCGGGGACCAATATGACTGTTAGCGTTAAGTGCCCACACACTGCCCGTGGTAGCACTACGGGAAAATCAGGCGCTGCCGTGCAGCCTATCTTTGCCGTGAGCTGCTGCACGGCAAAGATTTCTTTGCCGTGCGCAGCAAGAAGACCGCACGGCAACGTCAAAACGCACGGCAAAGTATGGGAGCAGCGCACGGCAAAGAAACCTAGCACGGCAAAGAAAGACTTGGCGCACGGCAAAGCAGTATCTCACGGCAAAGTCTGGGAGCAGCGCACGGCAAAGATAGTAGGACGGCAAAGTCCCCGCAAGCCGCACGGCAAAGAAACAATGCACGGCAAAGGCACTGGGCACTGCCGTGTCCCGCCCTTTGCCGTGCGGACGGACCGGTTGCACGGCAAAGGGTCCTTTGCCGTGCGCTGCTCCCCTTTGCCGTGCGCCAATATACATTTTATTTGTTTTTCTAACTATTTTATTTCATCTACTACTTATATTTATTTTGTTAATTAGTTTTTCTTTTTGATGACTATTTATTACACTATGTGCAATACAAAATTAGTCTCCATGCTCATCCCCCACATATATCGGGGTTCCGGTGCTCGGCGGCCGTCCCCCTCCTTCCCCCAAAAACGAGCGGGACGGCGGGTCTACCCCCGTAGATTTCTCCGCGCGAGGGTGCAAAATGTACTTTTTCATTCTTTTAGGTTTGTTAGGGTTAGGTTTTAGGTCCACTTGCAAGTTTTGGTGGCATTCCGGTGCTCCGGGGTCATTCCCCCTAAAAACGGTACGTCCGTGGGCCCCGGATGGTCTACCCCCTAGATTTCTCCGCGCGAGGTTCCACCAATATACCTTTTCATAGGTTTAGGTTTGTTTAGTCCATGGACATATGGAAAACCATGTGTGGCACCCTTTGGCACAGTCTAGCCCACGATATACCCGCGGCGGGACACTTCACCGTACACGTCCAGGAATCTGTTAAGTGTTATCGCCCGAAGGTGAGGAATGTCACACCGGGGATCCATGCCATGCACCATTTGGTGAATTACACCTTGCATCACACTTTGAAACATAGAATAGGTCCACATGCAAGGTTTGGTGGGGTTCCGGTGCTCCGGCGGTCGTTATCCCCCTCCTCCCCCCAAAACAGCGGAAAGTGTGCCCCGGCGGGTCTACC
The DNA here is from genome assembly GCF_022539505.1 of Lolium rigidum. NCBI lineage: Eukaryota > Viridiplantae > Streptophyta > Magnoliopsida > Poales > Poaceae > Lolium > Lolium rigidum. The sequence goes on along the minus strand of NC_061514.1, from coordinate 49,389,630 downwards.
CCCTAGATTTCTCCGCGCGAGGTGCACCAATGTAACTTTTCATTCTTTTAGGTTTGTTTAGTACATATACACATGGAGAACCAAGATTGGGACCCTTTGGCACATATACCCGCATGACTAGAGCCATTATCACACGATCGACGGTGTGCTCGATCTCTTGGTTAGGGTTAGGTGTAGGGTTAGGGCTAGGGTTTAGGGGCTAGGGCTAGGGTTTAGGTTAAAGGGTAAGTATTTATGGTTAGGTATAGGTTTAGGGTTTAGGGTTAGGGTTAGGGTTTATGATGCATGGTTATGCGACTCCGGCGTCGTGGTTTAGGGATTTAGAGGGGTTTAGGGCTCGAAGCCTCCCAGGTTTAGGGTTTAGGGTTTAGGGGAGCTACTTTTGCACCATTACACCTTGCATCACACTTTGAAACATAGAATAGGTCCACATGCAAGTTTTGGTGGGGTTCCGGTGCTCCGGCGGTCGTTATCCCCCTCCTCCCCCCAAAACAGCGGAACGTGTGCCCCGGCGGGTCTACCCCCCTAGATTTCTCCACGCGAGGGTGCACCAATGTAACTTTTCATTCTTTTAGGTTTGTTTAGTACATATACACATGGAGAACCAAGATTGGAACCCTTTGGCACATATACCCGCAGCTAGAGCCATTATCACACGATCGACGGTGTGCACGATCTCTTGGTTAGGGTTAGGTGTAGGGTTAGGGCTAGGGTTTAGGGGCTAGGGCTAGGGTTTAGGTTAAAGGGTAAGTATTTATGGTTAGGTATAGGTTTAGGGTTTAGGGTTAGGGTTAGGGTTTATGATGCATGGTTACTGCGACTCCGGCGTCGTGGTTTAGGGATTTAGAGGGGTTTAGGGCTCGAAGCCTCCCCAGTTTAGGGTTTAGGGTTTAGGTGAGCTACTTTTGCACCATTACACCTTGCATCACACTTTGAAACATAGAATAGGTCCACATGCAAGGTTTGGTGGGGTTCCGGTGCTCCGGCGGTCGTTATCCCCCTCCTCCCCCAAAACAGCGGAACGTGTGCCCCGGCGGGTCTACCCCCCTAGATTTCTCCGCTCGAGGTGCACCAATGTAACTTTTCATTCTTTTAGGTTTGTTTAGTACATATACACATGGAGAACCAAGATTGGGACCCTTTGGCACATATACCCGCAGCTAGAGCCATTATCACACGATCGACGGTGTGCACGATCTCTTGGTTAGGGTTAGGTGTAGGGTTAGGGCTAGGGTTTAGGGGCTGGGGCTAGGGTTTAGGTTAAAGGGTAAGTATTTATGGTTAGGTATAGGTTTAGGGTTTAGGGTTAGGGTTAGGGTTTATGATGCATGGTTCTGCGGCTCCAGACGTCGTGGTTTAGGGATTTAGAGGGGTTTAGGGCTCGAAGCCTCCCCGGTTTAGGGTTTAGGGTTTAGGGGAGCTACTTTTGCACCATTACACCTTGCACCACACTTTGACACATATCATAGGTCCACATGCAAGGTTTGGTGGGGGTCCGGTGCTCCGGCGGTCGTTATCCCCCTCCTCCCCAAAACAGCGGAACGTGTGCCCCGGCGGGTCTACCCCCCTAGATTTCTCCGCGCGAGGGTGCACCAATGTAACTTTTCATTCTTTTAGGTTTGTTTAGTACATATACACATGGAGAACCAAGATTGGGACCCTTTGGCACATATACCCGCAGCTAGAGCCATTATCACACGATCGACGGTGTGCACGATCTCTTGGTTAGGGTTAGGTGTAGGGTTAGGGCTAGGGTTTAGGGGCTAGGGCTAGGGTTTAGGTTAAAGGGTAAGTATTTATGGTTAGGTATATTTTTAGGGTTTAGGGTTAGGGTTAGGGTTTATGATGCATGGTTCTGCAGCTCCGGCGTCGTGGTTTAGGGATTTAGAGGGGTTTAGGGCTCGAAGCCTCCCCAGTTTAGGGTTTAGGGTTTAGGGGAGCTACTTTTGCACCATTACACCTTACATCACACTTTGACACATATCATAGGTCCACATGCAAGGTTTGGTGGGGTTCCGGTGCTCCGGCGGTCGTTATCCCCCTCCTCCCCCGAAAACAGCGGAACGTGTGCCCCAGCGGGCCTACCCCCCTAGATTTCTCCTCGCGAGGGTGCACCAATGTACCTTTTCATTCTTTTAGGTTTGTTTAGTACATATACACATGGAGAACCAAGATTGGGACCCTTTGGCACATATACCCGCAGCTAGAGCCATTATCACACGATCGAGGGTGTGCCTGATCTACTGGTTAGGGTTAGGTGTAGGGTTAGGGCTAGGGTTTAGGCTGTAGGGCTAGGGTTTAGGTTAAAGGTAAGTATTTATGGTTAGGTATAGGTTTAGGGTTTAGGGTTAGGGTTAGGGTTTATGATGCATGATTCTGCAGCTACGGCGTCGTGGTTTAGGGATTTAGAGGGGTTTAGGGCTCGAAGCCTCCCGGTTTAGGGTTTAGGGTTTAGGGGAGCTACTTTTGCACCATTAGACCTTGCACCACACTTTGACACATATCATAGGTCCACATGCAAGGTTTGGTGGGGTTCCGGTGCTCCGGCGGTCGTTATCCCCCTCCCCCAAAACGACGGAACGTGTGCCCCGGCGGGTCTACCCCCTAGATTTCTCCGCGTGAGGGTGCACCAATGTAACTTTTCATTCTTTTAGGTTTGTTTAGTACATATACACATGGAGAACCAAGATTGGGACCCTTTGGCACATATACCCGCAGCTAGAGCCATTATCACACGATCGACGGTGTGCACGATCTCTTGGTTAGGGTTAGGTGTAGGGTTAGGGCTAGGGTTTAGGGGCTAGGGCTAGGGTTTAGGTTAAAGGGTAAGTATTTATGGTTAGGTATAGGTTTAGGGTTTAGGGTTAGGGTTAGGGTTTATGATGCATGGTTACTGCAGCTCGGCGTCGTGGTTTAGGGATTTAGAGGGTTTAGGGCTCGAAGCCTCCCGGTTTAGGGTTTAGGGTTTAGGGGAGCTACTTTTGCACCATTACACCTTGCATCACACTTTGACACATATCATAGGTCCACATGCAAGGTTTGGTGGGGTTCGGTGCTCCGGCGGTCGTTATCCCCTCCTCCACCCCAAAACGACGGAACGTGTGCCCCGGCGGGTCTACCCCCTAGATTTCTCCGCGCAGGGTGCACCAATGTACCTTTTCATTCTTTTAGGTTTGTTTAGTACATATACACATGGAGAACCAAGATTAGGACCCTTTGGCACATACACCCGCTGACTAGAGCCATTATCACACGATCGAGGGTGTGCTCGATCTCTTGGTTAGGGTTAGGTGTAGGGTTAGGGCTAGGGTTTAGGGTGTAGGGCTAGGGTTTAGGTTAAAGGTAAGTATTTATGGTTAGGTATAGGTTTAGGGTTTATGGTTAGGGTTAGGGTTTATGATGCATGGTTCTGCAGCTCCGGCGTCGGGGTTTAGGGATTTAGAGGGGTTTAGGGCTCGAAGCCTCCCCAGTTTAGGGTTTAGGGTTTAGGGGAGCTACCTTTGCACCATTAGACCTTGCACCACACTTTGACACATATCATAGGTCCATATACAAGGTTTGGTGGGGTTCCGGTGCTCCGGCGGTCGTTATCCCCCTCCTCCCCCAAAACAGCGGAACGTGTGCCCGGCGGGTCTACCCCTAGATTTCTCCGCGCGAGGTGCACCAATGTAACTTTTCATTCTTTTAGGTTTGTTTAGTACATATACACATGGAGAACCAAGATTGGGACCCTTTGGCACATATACCCGCAGCTAGAGCCATTATCACACGATCGACGGTGTGCCTGATCTACTGGTTCGGGTTAGGTGTAGGGTTAGGGCTAGGGTTTAGGGGCTAGGGCTAGGGTTTAGGTTAAAGGGTAAGTATTTATGGTTAGGTATAGGTTTAGGGTTTAGGGTTAGGGTTAGGGTTTATGATGCATGGTTCTGCAGCTCCGGCGTCGTGGTTTAGGGATTTAGAGGGGTTTAGGGCTCGAAGCCTCCCCAGTTTAGGGTTTAGGGTTTATGGGAGCTACTTTTGCACCATTACACCTTGCATCACACTTTGACACATATAATAGGTCCACATGCAAGGTTTGGTGGGGTTCCGGTGCTCCGGCGGTCGTTATCCCCCTCCTCCCCCCAAAACAGCGGAACGTGTGCCCCGGCGGGTCTACCCCCCAGATTTCTCCGCGAGGGTGCACCAATGTACCTTTTCATTCTTTTAGGTTTGTTTAGTACATATACACATGGAGAACCAAGATTGGGACCCTTTGGCACATATACCCGCAGCTAGAGCCATTATCACACGATCGAGGGTGTGCACGATCTCTTGGTTAGGGTTAGGTGTAGGGTTAGGGCTAGGGTTTAGGGTGTAGGGCTAGGGTTTAGGTTAAAGGTAAGTATTTATGGTTAGGTATAGGTTTAGGGTTTAGGGTTAGGGTTAGGGTTTATGATGCATGGTTACGCAGCTCCGGCGTCGTGGTTTAGGGATTTAGAGGGGTTTAGGGCTCGAAGCCTCCCCAGTTTAGGGTTTAGGGTTTAGGGGAGCTACCTTTGCACCATTAGACCTTGCAACACACTTTGACACATATCATAGGTCCAGATGCAAGGTTTGGTGGGGTTCCGGTGCTCCGGCGGTCGTTATCCCCCTCCTCCCCAAAACGGCGGAACGTGTGCCCCGGCGGGTCTACCCCTAGATTTCTCCGCGCGAGGGTGCACCAATGTAACTTTTCATTCTTTTAGGTTTGTTTAGTACATATACACATGGAGAACCAAGATTGGGACCCTTTGGCACATATACCCGTGAGCTAGAGCCATTATCACACGATCGACGGTGTGCACGATCTCTTGGTTAGGGTTAGGTGTAGGGTTAGGGCTAGGGTTTAGGGGCTAGGGCTAGGGTTTAGGTTAAAGGGTAAGTATTTATGGTTAGGTATAGGTTTAGGGTTTAGGGTTAGGGTTAGGGTTTATGATGCATGGTTCTGCGACTCAGGCGTCGTGGTTTAGGGATTTAGAGGGGTTTAGGGCTCGAAGCCTCCCCAGTTTAGGGTTTAGGGTTTAGGGGAGCTACTTTTGCACCATTACACATTGCATCACACTTTGACACATATCATAGGTCCACATGCAAGGTTTGGTGGGGTTCCGGTGCTCCGGCGGTCGTTATCCCCCTCCTCCCCAAAACGACGGAACGTGTGCCCCGGCGGGTCTACCCCCTAGATTTCTCCGCGCGAGGGTGCACCAATGTACCTTTTTATTCTTTTAGGTTTGTTTAGGACATATACACATGGAGAACCAAGATTGGAACCCTTTGGCACATATACCCGTAGCTAGAGCCATTATCACACGATCGAGGGTGTGCCTGATCTACTGGTTAGGGTTAGGTGTAGGGTTAGGGCTAGGGTTTAGGTTTTCGGTGCTCCGGTGTCAGCACGTGTAGTTTAGGGTTTAGGTTTAGGGTTAGGGTATCGGTGCTCCGGCGGTTGTTCTCCCCCTCCTCCCCAAAAGAGCGGTATGTGTACGCCGGGGCACACATGTGTTCCCCGGCCGGTGGATCTATCCTATAGATTACGCCGTGCGAGGTATGCGATCGAGTTTGCACCCCTATAGCTTTAAGAAAACATGATAAGAACATTATAAAATATTATTAATGTTGGAAAAACAGGTTTAATTTAATTTGAAATAAAATTAAATGTTCAATCAAAATGGTAAAATTAAAAGAAAAATTGGCCGTGCACTAGCGCACGGCAAAGAGCAACGTTGCACGGCAAAGGGGTCTTTGCCGTGCGGCAAATCCTGGGCCGCACGGCAAAGAGGTCACGCCGCACGGCAAAGCGCTTGCGCACGGCAAAGAATCTTTGCCGCACGGCAACGTTCTCTTGCACGGCAAAGGTGCCTCCACTTATCCATTTCGGGCGCGTCCCGACCACACAACTCGCATCCCCCACGCATCAGCTCGACCCGCTCCCGCGCCTCCCTTCCACGCCGCCGCCGCCACCGGATCTCCCCGTGCTGCTGCCGCTCTCCCCGCCGTGCGCCCGTGCTGCTGCCGCTCTCCCCCTCCGCCTCCCTCCTCCCTCCTCCCTCCGCCCGCCGCCCGTGCTGCCCCGCGCCATTGCCGCCGCGCGCCCGAGCTGCTGCTGCTCTCCCCCTCCGCCGCCGCGCCTGTACTGCTGCTGCTCGCCCCTCCGCCCGCCGCCCGTGCTGCTGCTGCTCCCCCCTCCGCCCGCCGCCCGTGCTGCTGGCCGCCACCATCCTTGGAAGCTCCGGCCACCACCCGGTATGTGGCCATTTTTTTTTTGTAAATTTGCATGTTACTTAGAGCTCGTTTGGGATTGCTACATTATCAAGTTGATGTGTGCATCAGATGAACTGCAACAAGTATTTTTCATAGCTTTTTGAACTCATCTTCCAAATCTGGCATGTCACTGTTTGTATAAGCATACCGGATGAAATGGTATGACAAAAGCATATGGATGCAAATATAATACTGCAGCAAACCATATATTCTATATACGCGCATACATGGTAATTATTAATAGCCCCTAATTGGTTTTTCTCGCTATGCAGGAGATGCTTCGAGGTGGACACGAGGGGCGGCGTCGCGGGGGTGTTTGACGGGCGTTCCGGATCTTCTTTGGCGATTCTCTTAGAGGGTCGTTGATCTTCTTCCCCGGCTGTCGATCACGCTTCGAGGGTGAGAATCCGTTCGCCTCTTTTGTACCTAGGTTTTTTTTGTGTCTAGATCATCAAGTCTGTCGCGATACCTAGGCGTCTCTTCCCGACCGTAAGGGTTACGCGGATAAATATGCATTAGTTGTCTCGCATATTATGAACCGTAACTCTTACGGCATTTATCGGGACAGCCGGCGGATGCGTAGTTTGGTACGTTCTCCGTGCTCTACCCCGATCCGAGACAGGATTTCGGTAGCGCCTCCCCGTTGTTCTCCGGATGCACACCCTCTCGGCTTTTTGCCGAGACGTGTATCGGGAGAGCAGCGGGGAGGTGCTGCCGAAATTCTGCCTCGGATCGGGGTAGAGCTGGGAGAACGTACTCAATCTACGGATCCGGCGGCTGCTAGAAGCCCACCTAGTAGAGTTTCAGGTTGATGCACGCGTAAAATAAATAAATATATGATGCATTTATTTCGTATTTGATATATAAATGCTATGTTCGTCTCGTTTTGTTGCTGATTAGAGGATGGATAATCGTGGCTGGATGTACGATGGCGAGAATCGGTCGGTGGAACTATACCGATGAATGGGGAGAAACGACCGAGCGAGTTTGTGGATAGGGCGTTTGCCATCCCTAGCGGACCTATAAGTGTTTGGTGCCCTTGTAGTAAGTGCGCTAACCGAAAGGCACGGGACAAGGAAACTATGAGTATGCACCTGATCAAGTTTGGGTTCACACCGTCCTACGAGGATTTGGACTTACCATGGAGAAAAGGCAAAGAAACGTGCTAGGAAGGAGGTGCGGCAGATTCAACCTAGGGGGGAATATGACACTCGGTTTTGATAGGTGCTTAGAAAACTTGGCTAATGGTAATGTGCCTGAAAGCTCTCATGTAGAGGTGGAGACACCTCGGGATGCGGAGACAAGTGAGGACCCGGAGGAAAACACAAAGGAGTATTATGAGGCTCTGTTTGCTTCGCAGAAACCCCTACATGAAAATACGAGAGGTTACCCAACTAGATGCCATCGCTCGCCTTATGGCCTTGAAGTGCCATAGGAACTTGTGCAGAGATGGGTTCGATGAACTTCTGGTCATCGTAGGCAGCCTTCCGCCGAAAGGGCACCTCTTGCCGCAAAACTTCTACTATTCGACCAAATTGCTCGGTGACCTTAAGATGTCATCTCAGCAGATACACGCTTGTCCAAAGGGATGCATGCTATTCGAGAGAGGAGCACGCCGACACAAATTATTGCATCAAATGCAATTCCTCTAGGTACTTTGAGGTAGACCGCAATGGTGATGGTCGGAAGAGGCGGACCACGGTTGCCAAGAATATCCTCCGCTATCTTCCGGTTCTACCGAGGATCCAGCGGCTCTTCATGACCGAGGATACCGCCCAGCAGATGAGGTGGGCCGTGGAAGGAAACGGATACACCGACAAGATGATACATCCGTCGGATGGTACTGCATGGAAGAACTTTGTCAAGAAATTTCCATCGAAAGCGGGTGACCCGAGGAGCGTAGCGGTTGCGATATCAACCGATGGGTTCAATCCATATGGTATGTCGGCTGCAGGTATACGGTTGTTGGCCGGTGTTTGTTATTCCCATGAACCTCCCCCGGCGTCCGCATGAGATCGGAGAACATGTTTGTGTCGATGATAATCCCGGGGCCCAAATACCCGGGCAAGAACATGAATGTGTACCGGAACCGCTGGTGGATGAATTGGTTCGTGGCTGGGAAGGTCGCGGGATCCGAACATATGACGCATCAAAGAAGGAGTACTTCGATATGTATGTGTGGTACCACACGTCCCTGCATGACCTGCCAGACACGTGCTTTGTTCTCGCGGGTGGTGTACACATGGGAAGTGGCCTTGCCCACGGTGCGGACGAGCCGTGACTTTCTTCTGGCTAAACAAGGGAGGCAAGTATTCATGCTTTGATGAAGCTCGACAGTTCCTTGAGCGGAGGCATGCATACAGGAGTGATGTAAAGAGTTTCAAGAAAGGCCGTGTTGTCCGTGGCCCGAAGCCAATTCCGAAGACCGGAACGGAAATCAAGGCCGAGTTAGATGCTCTTCAGCCTAGCCCTGATGGGAATGGTTTCTTGGGATATGGGGAGACACACCAATGGACTCACAAGCCGTGCTTATGGAAGCTCCCTTACTTTGAGTTTCTCGAGCTCCCGCATAACATTGATGTAATGCACACCGAGAAGAATATCGGTGAAGCCATTTGGAGCACGATTGTGGACACCGAGAAGACGAAGGATAACATAAAGGCTCGAATTGATCAAGAAATGTGGTGCGATAGGCCGGAGTTGAACATGCAGCCACCTAATGGTGCCAAAAAACTTGGACTAAGCCACACGCTCCGTTCTGCCTCACAAAGGCCCAAAAAAGGGAGGTCTTCCAATGGATGAAGGACTCCTTGTTTTTCCCCGATGGGTTCGCAGCCAAGCTGGATGAGGGGCCCGAACATTGAAACGCTGCGAGTACAAGGACTGAAGAGTCATGACTACCACATATGGCTTGAGCGGATAATGCCGGTGATGATTCGAGGCTATGTCCCTGAGAAGACTTGGCGAGTGCTAGCGAGGTTGAGTTTTTTCTTCCGCCGATTTGTGCTAGGGAGTTAGACACTAAAGTGATTGAGAAGCTGGATGAAGAGGCACCCGTGTTGCTTTGCGATCTAGAGAAGATCTTTCCTCCAGGGTTTTTTAATCCGATGCAACACATGATCCCGCACCTCGCGGAGGAGTGCTTAAAGGGGGCCCGAATTGGGGCCGTTGGCGGTTTGGTCCCGAGAGAGAAACACAAAAGCTTCGTCAAATGACTGGCAATAAATGCAAGATCGAAGCATCCATAGCCGAGGCAGTCCTGAACGTGGAGGTGGCAAACTTCACCACGAAGCACTATGATCCCAACATTCCCACAAAGCACAACCCGGTCCTCCGTTACAATGCCGCCAACAATGAAGAAGTACCCAAGCTTAGCATCTTCGTGGGGCTTGGTGGCAAGTCAAGTGGCTCGAAGCCGTACAGAACGGACCTACATGAGCGGACCTTGTTCCACTTGTATGTCTTAAACACCATGGTCGAAGTGAAGCCGTACATCGAGTAAGTGCGAACCATTTAATTATTCGCAAACATTCACTCGTATGTTCGTGGCTAACTCTTCCTCTTTTCATCGGTATAGGAAATTCAAGGCTATACATTGGAAGAATACCCACGGGGAGCCTACCCGGAAGAATCCAAGCAAATTTTCGATAAGGGAGGCGGTTTCGGTTTCAGTAGCTGGTTTTGTAATTTGGTACTATTCTATCCAAATTAGCTAGCACTTCCGACATTTATCGGTCATTTCTCGTTCTAAACTTCTTGTGCTAAACTTGTAGGCAAGAACTGACAAAGAGATGAAGTCAGAGCTAAGAAAAATTGCTAGGGGCTTTGACCATTCCGTAGAAGCGTTCAACTCCTATGATGTGAACGGGTATCGCTTCCAGACCCATCAATACACAACAAGCCGGCCTAACGCGAAGACAATAAATAGCGGGGTGGTATGTCAAGGTGATGATGGGCTCCATTACTATGGAAGAGTCGAGGGTATATACGAGCTGAATTACGGGTTTCACAAAGGGCTAAATCCCGTCGTCTTCAAATGCCATTGGTTTGACCCACGTCGGGTGAGACGGGATCCTGAAATTGGGTTGGTCGAAGTTGAAAGGAACTCCGTTTATAAGGGAGAGGATGTGTACATCTTGGCAACCCAGGCCTTTCAAGTATTCTATCTCCCGTACGCGTGCGAAACCCGACAAAACGTCTACATGGATGGGATGTTGTGATGACGGTGCCTTCACGCAATAGGCCGCCCCGCCAAACAAGGACGATTACCGCCGCGTAGACCCCTCGGCAAGGAGTGTCGATTTTTATCGGGAAGAAGGGCTCCCGGCCATTTCACAATCGGCTTGCCGACTATCGATGACATGGTCGTAGACGATGAACAAGAAGATGCGGGCATGGATGGAGACAATGCGGAAGATGAAGCTGAGGATGTCCGTGCCCCGGAAGACCCGAGTTTGCTCGAGGCGTTCAAAGCAGGGATTAACCTCGATGCGGATGGACCACCTCCAGGTTTCATTGATGATTATTGGTTCGCCGAGCCCGATGACGATGAGGAGACACGCGGTCCAATCACGGATGGCGACACGAAGCTACGATCTATGTAGTAGTAATTGTGAGGCTAGCCTATTTGTAATAACTCCGTGTAATAGAGATTGTCTAGCTAGGTTATTTGTAAGAACTCCGTGCTATGTTTGAGAGAACTCTATGCTAGCTATTTGTTGCTTCCACTAATTAATGTTCATCCTTTTGCATTATTGTTGCTTTCATTAATGTTCAACTACTTATATTTCTGTTGCTTTCACTAATATTTATCTATTTACAATATTGCGTACTAATAAACCACTCTCTTCATTTGTGTTTGCAGGTGATTGAAGCATGCCGCCAAAAAAAGGGGTGGCGGTCTTAAAAAGAAGCTCAAGGACTTGGTAGGTGTAGGGACTTCGAGGCGGGGCCGAGCTACTACCCCCCTCCTAGCCCCCCTCTTGTCGCTCCCACAGGGCGGCCGCGTAGGAAGAATGCGATGCGGGTACTCACTCCTAGTCCTAGCCCCCCTCCCGTAGCCGATGATGATGACGAGGAGGAGGACCAGGAGCACCACGGGGGTGGGGAGGACCAGGAGGAGGAGGGGGGTGGGGAGGACCAGGAGGAGGAGGGGGTGGGGAGGACCAGGAGGAGGAGGGGGACGAGGAGGACCTCTCGGAGGATGAGGGGTTGGGGAACTTAGTGTTCGATCCTGATCCAAGCCTAGAGTGGTGTGAGCCGGAGGATTACCGGTACGTTCCGAGCTGTGGAGAGGCTGAGGCCACGTGATAGGAAGCCATATCGGCGTGGGATAACACAGCTCCCCGCGGCGGAAGCACCGGCGCTACGAGCACGTTGTTCTACAGCCCTATGGAAGGAGGTACATGTTAATTTTTGGCATTTCGTTATCGCAATTTTGTCATTATCAAAATTATTATCACATACATATTGATGTTGTCGTTTCATGGTGCAGCTCGTTCCGAGTATGAAGACCCGTCGCAGAGACCGCCACGTGGGTACTCGAACATCCTTGGGGGCCTACTTAGATGGTATTTCCCCGGGATAGTCAATTTCCCTACTGGTGGCTGCGACGTAGCTTGGAGGTGGGCGCACTACAGCCTCGCGGAAGATCCTCTTGGCCGCGGCACCGCGGCGGATATGGTTGTTGCCAAATTCTGGGTACGTGACTTTTGACTTCTTACCATTCATACACTCTCCTTGGTTCACAATAATTGCACTAATGCCCCTTGTTTTACCTATGTGCATGGTTGCGAAAATACTTCAAGAGGGCCGAGGGCAAGGAGAATGCGTGCGATGATGTCCTACACCAGCTTGCAAGGAAGAGGGTGACCGGCATGCACTACGAGGCACGTATTCAATGCGTCCGCGACCGGCACGCCGACCGCTTCGTCCACATGAGTAAGGAGGACGCTCGCGACACGCTCATGCACCCGTGGCGGTACTTGCGAGTATTTGCATTTATGTGTTATTGATTTCTTTATCGCCATGTAGTTTATTTTACCATAATGGGTTTATCTTGTGCATGTAGAACCCTCCTCGGTACGTCGGCAACGACGATAGGTGCTTTCGTGCGATGGTCATGTGGTGGACATGCCCCCGGTACCTCAAGAAGCACGAGGAGGGCAAGAAGAAGCGGGCAGAGATGCGAGGTGGATCGCATATCCAAGGCAGCATCCCCATCTCTCTTCACCTGCGGAAGGAGGTGAGCAAATTAATGGTTCCTTCATTCTTTGAATTCATGTTATATATTTGCTAACTCGCAAGGGTGTGCCACTTCACTTTATTACATGTTCTCTTTTGCGGGAAGTCGGGACGGGGAGCGAAGCCTAACGTCTTTGCCGTGCTAAAGAAGATGAAGCAAAGGAAGACGCCTCGATCCCGAGACGGGGTCCGTGTGGGTTAACCCGCAATCCGAGACCCGAGTGCACGTCGTATGTCTCCAAGTTCAAGCGGAAGTACGGCGAGGACGCCAACCCGAGAGGCCGAGGACTTTGACCCCGAGGTCGCGGTGCTTGCGGGAGAAGGCTTGAAGCATGGCCGCCTATGGTTTGGTGACGGGTGCGTCGACCCGGCGAAGGTTCCCTCTCTCCGCCGGATCCGTCGTGGTCGTAAGAGCGGCCAGCTCGAGGTAGAGCCCCGGCCACGGGCTTCGGATCTAGGCCGTCGAGCGGTTACGGGTATGTTCTTCCTCGGGTCTCTACATTTCCTTTACATGCTTTCCATTGAAATGTTAATGATATCGCGGCAACACAACGTAGGAGGAGATGGCAGCGAAGGAGCAGGCGGCCCGAGAGCAAAGGGCGCGAGATGGAGCAGCGGATTCGCAGCACCGGCGGCGAGCGAGACACGGATGATGCGGCGGATGCAACAGCGGCAGCAGATGATGCAGCGAGCGGCGAGCACGGATGAGCTGGGCTGATGAGCCGGACGGTTCGACTTCTCCACCGGGGAGTCTTCCTGCTCCTCCACCTTACTCCATGCCGTGGATGCCGCCACCGCCCACTCAGACCCGGGGACACCTATCACCGTCAACAACATGAACATCATCCGGAGCATGAACCGCGGTGAGTCCTCTTGTGCCCAACCCGCTACTTGTACTTGTTCAAGTGTTCAATATGCAAATGTTCATTCCATCAACCTGCTTATAGATTATCTCGTCACAAGGCAATGACGATGAGGCCGGCGGAAGCGGAGGAGGACAAGGTTGATGGCATGGTCTTCGTGCACTTTGTCGGTTTGTATGCTTGTAATGGATTGTAATAATGGACATTGCACTATGGACTCTATGTAACTTGTGTGGATGGACTATGGACTCTATGTAACGGATTGTATGCATGAACTATGTGTTGCTCGACGTATTTGTGGTGTTGTTGATGTGTTTGGTGATCATATGTTGATATATATGCTATATTTGTGAAATGCAATATTTGAACTGCAGGGATAAATGAAAAACAGCAAAAAAATGAAAAAATCAGGCCCCTTTGCCGTGTGTGTGCACACGGCAAATGACTTTTGGTCACTTTGCCGTGTGCACACGCACGGCAAAGGGGCCACGTGGCGCTCACCTGTGCGCCCGGGAGCCCCCGGAGGCGTGCCTGTAGGGGACTTTGCCGTGCGGCCTTGCATGCTGGCGCACGGCAAAGAGTGTCGCACGGCACAGCTCGCACGCACGGCAAAGAATGCGCGCACGGCAAAGAGCAGGCCGCACGGCAATGGTAGCGCGCACGGCAGCCCAGCGCGCGCACGGCAAAGGGCCTGCCGCACGGCAGCCCAGCGCACGCACGGCAGCGTCCTTTGCCGTGCAAATTATCGACGCGCACGGCAATGGTGCCGTTGCCGTCGGAAGCGTTGCCGGGCGGTCTTTGCCGTGCGTCCGCGCACGGCAACGTCTTTGCCGTGCAAACAAGGCCCTTTGCCGTGCGAATTGTCGCACGGCAGCGTCCTTCTTTCCCGTAGTGTAGTGTGGCACCACCACACTATTAGTTTCACACGCAAGCTTGGTGGTAAGAATAAAAACCTTAGTTTCCAACCCCAAGCTTAAGATCACATAATTCCGGTTGAGGCCATTATGACCTCCTTTATCCTATTTTTTTAATAGGGAGAACTCTCTTAGGTTACGGTGGTGATTCTACGCGCCATGATTTAGGGTTTAGGGTTTGAGAACAAGCTGCACCCCTCTAAATGACCAAGGCAGGGTGGTGTTTCCCCATCAGCTCTCCTTTTCTATTTATTTTCCCCATATCTTTATCCCTTAATTATGATCATATGATAGCTCTTAAGATTTATTAGAAAATCAATGGATTTCCTTTTAGGAGAAATTCCCTTGTTGTCGGTACTAACAGGGCGTGGCCATGTATCGGGATGATGTGGTAGTTAACCACACAAACAATTCAAGCCCGTATTTGCTAGGGGTGTATCCAATACGGCGAAGGGGCAATATGTGTGCAATAGTCACACTTGTCTTGGAGGACTTGACATATAACTTGATGACATATAACCTGATGAAATTTGACATGATTTAGTATGTGTGCGGGTCGGTCACATGGTTAGTTCCCACATCATCCTAACACATAATTAATCCACTTGCAAGACATAGTTATGAATTTTTTCTGAAGACATATATATCAATTCAAAGACCTGCAAATACCAACGAGATTCTTCCATTATTCTTTGAGCCGCAATATATATAGGAACGCAACTAGCGTTTAAGTAAACGCACAACTCTACTCGGTGGTAAGAATAAAAAATTTAGTTTCCAACCCCAAGCTTAAGACCACTAAATTCCTCTTGAGGCCATTATGACCTCCTTTATCCTATTTTTTGATAGGGAGTAATTAGCATCCGCTGCTAAGCTAGTACATGTTGCTTTCTGTTGCTCGATGTATGTAGTTGTGTTAGGGCATCTCCAACCGGCTGACCCAAACGGACGTCCGTTTTGAGTCGTTTGGGTCGTCGCGCGGACACGCGGACAGCGTTTCGGTCCGTGAATCCGTTTGCATCGCACAGTACGCCCAACGCTCTGACCCAAATAATTATTTCTCCTCCTTCCTAGTAGTACTAGTTGCCACGCCGGAGGCCGCGCTCGGCACGCCACGCCGGAGGTCGCCGCGCCACGCTGCGCCACGCCACGCGGGAGGCCGCGCCGGGTGAACGGCCGAGGGAGATCAGTGCGGCTGCTGGACGCCGGCGAGGGGGTGCCGGCCATCACACGCGACGGCGCAGGTCCAGGCCGCCCCCAGCGTCGCCGTGCGGGTGGAGATCTCCCGCTGCGCCTAGCGGCGCGGCTGTTGGGAGAGCGCTGCACGCCGGTGAGCTGCCGGCGCGTGCCCATCTGGAGCGGCGCTCACCTGGAGCTTCATCTGCGCCGTGGAGGGGCTCGACGGGGCTCTCCCTTGGCCGCCGTGCCCGGGGCTCGCCCATGGCCGCCGCCATGCGCTGGGACTCGCCCGTAGCCGCCGTGCACTGGGTTCGACGGGGCTCTCCCGTGGCCGCCGCCGTGCGCCGGGGCTCGCCCGTAGCCGCCCTGCCCGGGGCTCGAAGGGCCTCTCCAGTGGCCGCGGTGCCCGGGGCTCGCCCGTGGCCGCCGCCGTGCGCCGAGGCTCGCCCGTGGCCGCCCTGCCCGGGGCTTGAAGGGGCTCTCTCGTGGCCGCCGTGCCCAGGGCTCGCCCGTGCCCGCGCGTGGCCGACGCGGCCGGCGGCGGCCCCGCCTGTGCCTCGCGCGGCCGGCTCCGCCACCGCACGGACAGCTCCGGCCCGCTACACCCCCTGCTGCCGACGCCCGGGTTGCCCCGCCCTACCACACCCCGGCTTGCCCCGGCGACCTCCGCGCCCGCTCCAGCGGCACCACGACCATTGCGGCTCCGGCGACTTCTACTTGGAATGAAAAAAAGAGGAGGCGGCGGAGCCGGGAGTCTCCAGGCGAGGGCGACGACGAAGGCTAGCTAGGCGAGCTCCAGTCCGACGGGGAGAATGGAGGTATCCATGGCAAAAAAAGTAAACAGATAGAGATAGAGGAGAGAGATGATATGGAGACTTTTTTGTCACTGACAAATGGGCCATGAACGGACATGCGCGGATGAAAAAGGACGCACGCGCTTGTCCGGCTCGCCCCAAAAGCCACGCAAATTTGGTCCGACTTTGGATCGTTCCAGACGCGGCAGCTGTCCGTTATTAGTTTAGGTCCGCGCGTTGGGAGCTGGTTTTACCCAAACGGACCAATCTGAGGTCCGTTTGTCCGTTTGGGTCTCTGCCTTGGAGATGCCCTTAATGCGCTCCTCACCCGATCGTTACCTGCTACTCTGAGCTCCCATGGACGGGTAGGATTAACTGATCAGCACCATGGTGTGGTACCTGGTACGTATGTACGTGTATTCACGTATTTCGATTGCAGCGTCCTTGTTCCATTTTAGGATTTCTGGACAGGTGAGTAGAGCACAGGGTCAGATAGCTATTGTCCATATCATCTAAGACCCGAGGGTATTAGTTACGTAGACGGATCGTAGATACACATGGAAATTAACTAGGTGGCTGCTACGTGTGGTCGCTTTAGTGCTTTACACACACCTTCTAATAGTGACGTGAGATACCGTCGTACTAGCAAAGCAGGTTGGATCCCGGGGGTCGAAGAAGATGGTGCATGTGTCCGGTTGTTCGGGTGGTCCATCTGCATCGATCACGTACGGCGCGGAGTCGATCGATCCTGAGCAGTTGTGGACTTGTGGCGATAGATAATTTCCATACTTGAGGATAGAACGGAAAGTCTGTATATAGAAAATAACATCCCTATGGATTCTACCTCTTAGTCAAGAGATGGACAGCACAAGAGAATTTGAAATGAGGGAACAATGAAGAGAGAAAAGCTTAGAGACGGGATTCCATTTGTTCTCTATCTCTTCGAGATACCTTTTCCTTTTCGATATCCTTTCTCGTCACTCTAGGGTACTTATCTGGCCCCTCACGCGCACTGCCCACACTCGTGTCATTTTTACAATGGCCAAAACTCAATAACTAGCCCAACTGACCTAACCTATCTCATTTGGTCTGAAAATCATGGAACTTCGTACATGGTAGCTTATTTTGGAGAATTTTTTTATAAAATATTTGTGATAATTCAAATTTGTTATTTCTCCTAGCAACTAGGTCATACAAGATGATGCGGTGCGAAGGTTTTACATTTTATTTGGATTTTCTTGATTATTTGTGCTTGATTTAAAATGTGTCAAAAATAAGCTTAAATCGAGATGCCCCGAATAAATCTAGGTCGCCCTGGGACCCGAGTGGTCCGTCTCTAAAGTTCATATTATAAGAGGTGGCCCAATATAAAAGCCGGCCGGGGGCATAGTTCGAGGGCCGAGTGTATAATTGTCGGCCTTTGTTTGGGCTCGATTCTGCATCGCCTTTCGAAGACGTGTATGTCACGCTGATTTATGGCTGCCTTTTGCCTTTTTTAGCTCATCACACTAAGAAGAGAGGAAAACTATTCTTATAATTTAATTTGTCGACAGCCATGCCATCGGCGTAGCAATGAAGATCACGCTCTAAAAGAGAGGCACATGGTCGGATGTGCCAAAGGCTTGGCCATAGCTCGGGAAGCCATCAGATGACCGCTATCGTTAGATTCAAACACCAACAACAAAGTTGTGCCGACAGCTAGATAAAGTCGTTGACAGAGAGCCACGCCGACGCCCTGGTAGACGCCGACATTCTGATAGTCACCTAAGCCGCGCTGACCTGACCTATGCCAACGGAGTTGTGCCGACGGCGGCTGTTGGCACATGTCTACGCCGACTTCACCTTAGTTGTGCTGACTGTTAGAGTATGTAATACTGTACGTGTACGGTGTACAGAGTAGTACTCCGATCGTACACGTACCTCCTTTGTATGGCCACGCTGGGGGCTTTTTCCTGCCTATATAAAATGCAACCGATGGCATGAAAGGGCACGCATCCAAAGCTGGCACTTCCTTATTTTCTCTATGATGAATCTGGTGTTACTATTTTGTCTTGATTTATGTTGATGACATTATTGTAACCAGTTCTTCAGATGATGCAATCTCAGTTTTGCTCAAAGATCTTAATGCCCATTTTGCCATACAAGCTTTGGGAGATCTTCACTAGTTCCTTGGTATTGAAGTGAAAAGGACATCAGGAGGTTTGCTCCTAGCTCACACAAGAAAAATATGCATGTGATATACTTGCCAAAGTTGGCATGCTTGAGTGCAAGGCTGCACCTACACCACTGTCGCCATCCGAGCCACTCTCCCTTCATGAAGGTACTCCACTCGGCCTGAGGATAGTTCACAGTATAGAAGCATTGTTGGTGCTCTTCAGTTTACTCTTACTCGTTCTGATCAGTAGATACTGTTGGCTTTAGATTCGCTGCGACTCTGCGAGCATGCATTACGTGCTTCACTTGACGTAGCCGATGCTGACGCCGCTGACGGTGACCAGCTCGCACCCGCACCTCGGCACCAGCGACACGACGACTGTCTTGTCGCCGTCCGCCCCGATGTCGTCCATGAGGTCGCAGACGCCGAACCTCGCCACCGTCTTGACCAACCCCTTTTTCTTCTCCTTGTCCAGCCGGATCATGTGAGGCGTGAGCGCTACGCTCCCCGCGCAGTACCCCGCGGCCGCCGCTGACGCGACGTCTCCGGCGCTGGCTCCGCTCTCGGGCTCGTTCACAAGTACGTCGAACTTGATGAACGTGTTGAAATGGTCGGCGATCTCTATCCCCTCCACGACCACCACCTCCTCCTCTTCGTCCTTCTCCTTCCGGGTCCTCGATACCCTGGGCCTCGTCACCGTCACCCTCACGGTCTTGTCCAAGGTGGCCGGTAAGGAACCGGCGGCAGGCGCCGGCGTCCCTGCAGATGCCTTAGCCGGCCTGTCGTTGAGCCACGGCAGGCCGACGTCCTGGTACGTGTACCGCAGAGCGGCCGTGTCGAGGCAGTCGCGGACGCGCACGCGCACGAGGCGGGCCTCCTCGTCGTAGAAGAGGAAGCTGGCGTCGAGCCAGTCGGGGTCGGCGAAGTCGGTGTTGACTCCCGGGCGGAGGCCGCGCCAGACGTGCCAGAGCCGGTCGAGGTTGCCATGGTGCGCGTAGAAGATCGGGTCGCGCGCCGCAGAGTAGAAGTTGCCCATGTCCTCCGCGTTCGGCTGCCGGGGGTCCCCCGTCCAGACGTGCACTGGGCCGTGCGGCACGTTGTCGACGGAGCCCGCGCCCGGATCCGGCGCGTCGCCGGCGCGGTACGGCTGACCCAGGAACAGCTCCGTCTTCTTGGCGACCATCTGATATTATAAGGAGTATTTGCGTTACTTAATGTCCAGTTTATTACGTCCAGCTGCAAGTAAACAAAATTCGTCAGCTATATAAGTATATATATAGGCTACTAGCTAGTACTGGCCTGGCGGTACATGATCTTGAGGTTCATATCGATCAGCTGATCTCTCGGGATGCTGGGGTCAGTCCCACTGTAGTCAAGGTCCAGCGGCACCGGTGGCTGGTGGGCGGGGTTGCGCCTCTCGTCGTAAAGCGGCGACAACCCGTTGGCGTAGATCGCCGGCAGCATCATGCCGCCCGGCGCGTCCCAGTTCCAGAACGGCAGCCCGAAGGTGTCGTCGCCGATGAGTTTACCAAGGATCCGCTCGTGGAAGTAGAGGTAGAACCTGTGCCACGGGTAGAAGAGCCAGCAGTTGTGTATCTGAAGCTCCAATTCCGGGAAGCCGACCTGGTCGTACCCGCCGTCGCAGTAGGCGCAGTGTATGTGCCACTGCTGCTCGAAGCTGCGCGGGTCGTCCGCCGGCAGCTCCTTCATCAGCGCCACCGCGCGCTCGTACTTGGCCAGGCATTCCGCGTCTACCAGGTGCGCCGCTGGACGCACACGGAGCGGCGAGGATGCCGACGGCAGGCTGAAGTCGGTGATGCCGGTGCCGTACGTCGGGCAGCAGTTAGTGTCCGGCTCCGTGTCGGGGAGGTCGGGCGGCTGACAGCTACTGAGGTCAGGTGTCTCGATGGGCGCGGCGATCGCGGCGCCTCGGCCCGTTGCCAGTCCGGCAGCCGCGGCTCCGCCGAGGCCGAGGAGCACATCACGTCGGTCGACACGCCTATCGCCGGTTGCCTTGCATGAGAGACGCCGTGGATGCCTCGCCTCCTTGCGGTGGTGCAGGAGAAGGTTGCGCGCAAGGGTTTGGAAGCTGCATGGCATGCGAGGTGTGGCGCTCCGTGGCATGCGAGAGCTCTCCATGCCGGCCAGCCGGTCTTCGCCTAACTAAGCTGTGAACTTGAGGTAACCGTCCTGTCCCGGCCTATATATTGTGCGTGCGCGTACGAGTACATCATTTGTTTAATTATTGTGATGCTAAAAAACGTGTTTGATTATTGGTCCACTGTTTTGAATTTCGGTTAGACTCTAATTTTAAAAGCCACTGTTTTTCGGAAATTTCCTGTTCAAAATTCATCGAAGTTAAGAAAAATTAATCTAGTTTTGAATTCATTTGAATTTGCTTTGAATATAGTACACATTTTTCGATACAATTTTATTCATATGAAGTGGGTACTAACATTTCGAAATTCATCGAAGTTACTCCCTCCGTCTCAGTTTACTAGTCTTCCCCGTATTGCTAGGTCCCCAATTTGACCTATATAATTTAAATTATATAATGCAAAAATTATTTTATTAGAAAATAGAACATCTAAACTTTCTAATGATGTAATTTTTATAACATATAACTAATGCTAACTTGATCAAATTTACGATCTAGGGATATACTCACGCCTAATAAACTGTGAGAGAGGGAGTACCTAAAATAGTAATCAAATCATTATTAAAATGAAAGATAAGATTAGGTGTTTATAGCCTTTATCTCGTTCTTTGTGCATAGAAATGTAAATAACCAAGGGAGGTTGACGTTTTATTTATTTATTTTGCCCATATTTTATCCATTAATTATGATTATATGATGGCCCTTAGGACTTATTACAAAATCAACCGATTTCCTCTTTAAGAGAAATTTGTTTTTGTCAGTAACAACACGGCGTGCTCAAATGTCAGGATGTTGTGGCACTTAACCAAGTGAACAATTCAAACCCGTATTCGCTAGGGGTGTATCCACTATGGCGATGGAGCACCGTGTGCAATAGTCGCACTTGTCTTGAAGAACTTGACATAGAATTTGATGAAATTTGACATGATTTAGTATGTGTCCGGGTTGTTTCACAGTTAGTTGCCACATCATCCTAACGGGTGGTTCTTTCTTGTTTTTTTGTGTGAAAATGATCGCTAATCTATTAATCATCATCAATATCAACATCAGTATAAAGAACACCAAAATATAAATTAAAATAGGTCTTTGGACCGCATAGCAAAGACTAGAAGCACTGCATTGAGCTAAAGCCACGCCGCTGTCCTTGCCTATCCATCGACAGAGTAGGGCAACGCTTGTCGAAGTGAAACTTGTTGTAGTAGATGTCGTGCCAAGGCTTCGAAAGACCAACCCAGCAGAGTGGCAACCATCGCCAACGATGAGAACAATAGATCGGAAGAGCCCAACCTGTAACCACACTAATGAACACGGAGATGGACCAGATCCCATAGATTCGCTGGACACAAAACTCCACGCTCCGTCCATCAGCGCTAGGCGCACCACCGAAGTGAGGATAGGGCGGAGATGACCTTATTCTGCAATCAGGATGTAGCCACCGCCTCATCATCCGGAAGAAGACACGGAAAAACAAGCTAAAAAGGAAAGGGAAACCCCCCGCCAGCTAGCAGCCTTGGTCTGCCACACCTCCAAGGTTCTAAGGCGACCGAAGGCAGAGCAGACCGACAACGTCAGTAGCGAGGAGATGGGGCCCTAGATGGGTTTCACAGGTCGCCTCTCTCTCTCTTGTAGTCCTATGATGTCTACTTCCCCCTCCTTTTCCTGTAGACAGTGTTGGGCCTCCAAGAGCAGAGGTTTATAGAACAGCAGCAAGTTTTCCCTTAAGTGGATCACCCAAGGTTTATCGAACTCAGGGAGGAAGAGGTCAAAGATATCCCTCTCATGCAACCCTGCAACCACAAAGCAAGAAGTCTCTTGTGTCCCCAACACACCTAATAGGTGCACTAGTTCGGCGAAGAGATAGTGAAATACGAGGTGGTATAAATATATATGAGCAGTAGCAACGGTGCCGGAAAATAGCTTGCCGGCGTGTAGTTGATGGTGGTAGTATTGCAGCGAGTAGTAACGCAGTAGAAACGAGTAAACAAGCAGCGATAGCGATATTTAGGAACAAGGCCTAGGGATTACACTTTCACTAGTGGACACTCTCAACATTGATCACATAACAAAATAGATAAATGCATACTCTACACTTTTGTTGGATGATGAACACATTACGTAGGATTACACGAACCCTCAATGCCGGAGTTAACAAGCTCCACAATAATGCTCATGTTTAAGTAACCTTATAGTGTAAGATAGATCAAAAGACTAAACCAAGTACTAACATAGCATGCACACTGTCACCTTCATGCATATGTAGGAGGAATAGATCACATCAATATTATCATAGCAATAGTTAACTTCGCAATCTACAAGAGATCATGATCATAGCATAAACCAAGTACTAACACGGTGCACACACTCGTCACCTTTACACACGTGCAGGAGGAATAGAACTACTTTAATAACTTTGCTAGAGTAGCACATAGATAAATTGTGATACAAACTCATATGAATCTCAATCATGTAAAGCAGCTCATGAGATTATTGTATTGAGGTACATGGGAGAGATGAACCACATAGCTACCGGTACAGCCCCGAGCCTCGATGGAGAACTACTCCCTCCTCATGGGAGCAGCAGCGGTGATGAAGATGGCGGTGGAGATGGCAGCGGTGTCGATGGAGAAGCCTTCCGGGGGCACTTCCCCGCTCCGGCAGCGTGCCGGAACAGAGACTCCTGTCCCCTAGATCTTGGCGTCGCGATGGCGGCGGCTCTGGAAGGTTTCTGTGGTTTTCGTCGAACGTATCAGGGTTTTCGATCCAGGGGCTTTATATAGGCGAAGAGGCGGCGCAGGAGGGTCGAAGGGGCGACGACACCATAGGGCGGCGCGGCCAGGGCCTGGGCCGCGCCGGCCTATGGTCCGGGGGCCCGAGTGCCCCCTCCGGTCCTTCCCGGGTGTTCGGATGCTTCCGGTGAAAATAGGAACTTGGGCGTTGATTTCGTCCGATTCCGAGAATATTTCGTTACTAGGATTTCTGAAACCAAAAACAGCGAGAAAACAGGAAGCTGGCACTTCGGCATCTTGTTAATAGGTTAGTTCCAGTAAAATGCACGAATATGACATAAAGTGTGCATAAAACATGTAGATAACATCA
Organism: Lolium rigidum; assembly: GCF_022539505.1. Classification (NCBI taxonomy): domain Eukaryota; kingdom Viridiplantae; phylum Streptophyta; class Magnoliopsida; order Poales; family Poaceae; genus Lolium; species Lolium rigidum. Next base: position 49,365,952 of record NC_061514.1, on the reverse strand, counting down.
ATAATGTGGCATGGAACATAAGAAATTATCGATACGTTGGAGACGTATCATCCTACTATGTACTGGTTCAGGTGGTCATAAGTACGAGAACATATCTAGTGATACCACATCTTATTTGATACCATGATACCACTCTTTAGAATTTAATTTTTAAATGTTAAAAAATTTAAAACCATATGAATCTCAATCATGTAAAGCAGCTCATGAGATCATTGTATTGAGGTACATGGGAGAGAGATTAACCACATAGCTACTGGTACAGCCCCGAGCCTCGATGGAGAACTACTCCCTCCTCATGGGAGCAGCAGCGGTGATGAAGATGGCGGTGAAGATGGCAGCGGTGTCGATGGAGGAGCCTTCCGGGGGCACTTCCCCGTTCCGGCGGCGTGCCGGAACAGAGACTCCTGTCCCCCAGATCTTGGCTTCGCGATGGCGGCGGCTCTGGAAGGTTTCTGTGGGTTTCGTCGAACGTATCGAGGTTTTTAGGTCAGGGGCTTTATATAGGCGAAGAGGCGGCGCAGGAGGGTCGAAGGGGTGACGAAACCATAGGGCGGCGCGGGCCCCCCCTAGGCCGCGCCAGGGTATGGTGTGGTGGGCCTGTGCCCCCCCTCTGGTCCCTCTCGTGTGTTCTGGATGCTTCCGGGGATTCTAAGATCTTTGGCGTTGATTTCGTCCGATTCCGAGAATATTTCGTTACTAGGATTTCTGAAACCAAAAACAGCAGAAAACAGGAGCGGCCTCTCGGCATCTCGTCAATAGGTTAGTTCCGGAAAATGCACGAATATGACATAAAGTGTGCATAAAACATGTAGATAACATCAATAATGTGGCATGGAACATAAGAAATTATCGATACGTCGGAGACGTATCAGCATCCCCAAGCTTAGTTCTGCTCGTCCCGAGCAGGTAAAACGATAACACGGATAATTTCTGGAGTGACATGCCATCATAACCTTGATCATACTATTTGTAAAGCATATGTAGTGAATGCAGCGATCAAAACAATGTATATGACATGAGTAAACAAGTGAATCATAAAGCAAAGACTTTTCATGAATAGCACTTCAAGACAAGCATCAATAAGTCTTGCATAAGGGTTAACTCATAAAGTAATGAATTCATAGTAGAGACATTGAAACAACACAATGGAAGATTAAGTTTCAGCGGTTGCTTTCAACTCGTAACATGTATATCTCATGGATAGTTGTCAATGCAAAGCAATATAACAAATGCAATAAGCAAGTATGTAAGAATCAATGCACAGTTCACACAAATGTTTGCTTCTTGAGGTAGAGAGAGATAGGTGAACTGACTCAACATTGAAAGTAAAAGAATGGTCCTCCATAGAGGAAAAGCATCGATTGCTATATTTGTGCTAGAGCTTTGATTTTGAAAACATAAAGAGAGCATAAAAATAAAGTTTTGAGAGGTGTATGTTGTTGTCAACGAATGGTAGCGGGTACTCTAACCCCCTTGCCGGACAAACCTTCAAAGAGCGGCTCCCATTTTATTTTATTTTTGGGTGGCACTCCTTCCAACCTTTCTTTCACAAACCATGGCTAACCGAATCCTCGGGTGCCCGCCAACAATCTCATACCATGAAGGAGTGCCTTTTTATTTTAGTTTTATTATGATGACACTCCTCCCAACCTTTGCTTACACAAGCCATGGCTAACCGAATCCTTCGGGTGCCGTCCAACAATCACATACCATGGAGGAGTGTCTATTTTTGTTAATTAATTTGGGACTCGGGAATCCCATTGCCGGCTCTTTTTGCAAAATTATTGGATAAGCGGATGAAGCCACTAGTCCATTGGTGAAAGTTGCCCAACAAGATTGAAAGATAAACACCACATACTTCCTCATGAGCTATAAAACATTGACACAAATCAGAGGTGATAAATTTTGAATTGTTTAAAGGTAGCACTCAAGCAATTTACTTTGGAATGGCAGGAAATACCATGTAGTAGGTAGGTATGGTGGACACAAATGGCATAGTGTTGTTTGGCTCAAGGATTTGGATGCATGAGAAGTATTCCCTCTCGATACAAGGTTTAGGCTAGAAAGGTTATTTGAAACAAACACAAGGATGAACCGGTGCAGCAAAACTCACATAAAAGACATATTGAAAACATTATAAGACTCTACACCGTCTTCCTTGTTGTTCAAACTCAATACTAGAAATTATCTAGACCTTAGAGAGACCAATTATGCAAACCAAATTTTAGCATGCTCTATGTATTTCTTCATTAATGGGTGCAAAGCATATGATGCAAGAGCTTAAACATGAGCACAACAATTGCCAAGTATCACATTACCCAAGACATTAATAGCAATTACTACATGTATCATTTTCCAATTCCAACCATATAACAATTTAACGAAGAAGAAACTTCGCCATGAATATTAAAAGCTAAGAACACATGTGTTCATATGCAACAGCGGAGCGTGTCTCTCTCCCACACAAGCATGATGTAATCCAATTTATTCAAACACAAACAAAAATAAAAGCATACAGACGCTCCAAGCAAAGCACATAAGATGTGACCGAATAAAAATATAGTTTCAAGAGAAGGAACCTGATAATTTGTCGATGAAGAAGGGGATGCCCTGGGCATCCCCAAGCTTAGACGCTTGAGTCTTCTTGATATATGCAGGGGTGAACCACCGGGGCATCCCCAAGCTTAGAGCTTTCACTCTTCTTGATCATAGTATATCATCCTCCTCTCTTGACCCTTGAAAACTTCCTTCACACCAAACTTCTCATAAACTTCATTAGAGGGGTTAGTACATAATCAAAAACTCACATGTTCAGAGGGGACACAATCATTCTTAACACTTCTGGACATTGCTCAAAGCTACTGGAAGGTAATGGAACAAAGAAAATCCACCCAACACAGCGAAAGAAGCAATGCGAAATAAAAGGCAGAATCTGTCAAAACAGAACAGTCCGTAAAGATGAATTTTTAATAAATACTTCCGTTGCTCAGATCAGAAAACTCAAAACTAATGAAAGTTGCGTACATATCTGAGGAACACGCACGTAAATTGGCATATTTTTCTGATTTTTCTACAGAGAAAACAGCCCAGATTCGTGACAGATAGAAATCTGTTTCTGCGCAGAAATCCAAATCTAGTATCAACCTTCGATTAGAGGCTTCACTTGGCACAACAAAACACAAAACTAAGATAAGGAGAGGTTGCTACAGTAGTAAACAACTTCCAAGACACAAATATAAAACAAAGTACTGTAGCAAAATAACACATGGGTTATCTCCCAAGAAGTTCTTTCTTTATAGCCATTAAGATGGGCTCAGCAGTTTTAATGATGCACTCGCAAGAAATAGTATTTGAGGCAAAAGAGAGCATCAAGAGGCAAATAAAAAACACATTTAAGTCTAACATGCTTCCTATGCATAGGAATCTTGTAAATAAACAAGTTCAAGAATAGCAAAGTAACAAGCATAGGAAGATAAAACAAGTGTAGCTTGAAAAATTTCAGCACATAGAGAGGTATTTTAGTAACATGAAAATTTCTACAACCATATTTTCCTCTCTCATAATAACTTTCAGTAGCATCATGAGCAAACTCAACAATATAACTATCACATAAAGCATTCTTATCATGAGTCTCATGCATAAAATTATTACTCTCCACATAGGCATAATCAATTTTATTAGTAATAGTGGGAGCAAATTCAACAAAGTAGCTATCATTATTATTCTCATCATCAAATATAGGAGGCATATTGTATTCATAATCAAATTTATCCTCCATAACAGGTGGTAACAAAAGACTACTATCATTATAATCATCATATATGGGAGGCAAAGTATCATCAAAGAAAATTTTCTCCTCAATGCTTGGTGGACTAAAAAGATCATGCTCATCAAAACCAGCTTCCCCAAGCTTAGAATTTTCCATATCATTAGCAACAATGGTGTTCAAAGTGTTCATATTAATATGTTCCATGGGTTTTTTAATTTTCGGATCAAACCATCCATGTCTTAAATCAGGAAATAGAGTAAAAAGCTCATTGTTGTCCATTATGCCTTACTAGTGTAAACAAGAAACAAAAAGTTGCAATTGCAGGATCTAAAGGAAATAGCTTTGAGTACTTACGACGACGGAAAATAGCTTGGTAGCCGAGGTCCGGAGTGTGAGTACCTTTTACCTTTCCTCCCGACAACGGCGCCTAGAAAATAGCTTGATGTCTACTTCCCCTCCTTTTCCTGTAGACGGTGTTGGGCCTCCAAGAGCAGAGGTTTGTAGAACAGCAGCAAGTTTTCCCTTAAGTGGATCACCCAAGGTTTATCGAACTCAGGGAGGAAGAGGTCAAAGATATCCCTCTCATGCAACCCTGCAACCACAAAGCAAGAAGTCTCTTGTGTCCCCAACACACCTAATAGGTGCACTAGTTCGGCGAAGAGATAGTGAAATACAGGTGGTATAAATATATATGAGCAGGTAGCAACGGTGCGTGAAAATAGCTTGTCGGCGTGTAGTTGATGGTGGTAGTATTGCAGCAGTAGCAACGCAGTAGAAACAGATAAACAAGCAGCGATAGCGATATTTAGGAACAAGGCCTAGGGATTACACTTTCACTAGTGGACACTCTCAACATTGATCACATAACAAAATAGATAAATGCATACTCTACACTTTTGTTGGATGATGAACACATTGCGTAGGATTACACGAACCCTCAATGCCGGAGTTAACAAGCTCCACAATAATGCTCATGTTTAAGTAACCTTATAGTGTAAGATAGATCAAAAGACTAAACCAAGTACTAACATAGCATGCACACTGTCACCTTCATGCATATGTAGGAGGAATAGATCACATCAATATTATCATAGCAATAGTTAACTTCGCAATCTACAAGAGATCATGATCATAGCATAAACCAAGTACTAACACGGTGCACACACTCGTCACCTTTACACACGTGCAGGAGGAATAGAACTACTTTAATAACTTTGCTAGAGTAGCACATAGATAAATTGTGATACAAACTCATATGAATCTCAATCATGTAAAGCAGCTCATGAGATTATTGTATTGAGGTACATGGGAGAGATGAACCACATAGCTACCGGTACAGCCCCGAGCCTCGATGGAGAACTACTCCCTCCTCATGAGAGCAGCAGCGGTGATGAAGATGGCGGTGGAGATGGCAGCGGTGTCGATGGAGAAGCCTTCCGGGGGCACTTCCCCGCTCCGACAGCGTGCCAGAACAGAGACTCCTGTCCCCCAGATCTTGGCGTCGCGATGGCGGCGGCTCTGGAAGGTTTCTGTGGTTTTCGTCGAACGTATCAGGGTTTTCGATCCAGGGGCTTTATATAGGCGAAGAGGCGGCGCAGGAGGGTCGAAGGGCGACGACACCATAGGGCGGCGCGGCCAGGGCCCGGGCCGCGCCGGCCTATGGTCCGGGGGCCCGGTGCCCCCCTCCGGTCCTTCCCGGGTGTTCCGGATGCTTCCGGTGAAAATAGGAACTTGGGCGTTGATTTCGTCCGATTCCGAGAATATTTCGTTACTAGGATTTCTGAAACCAAAAACAGCAGAAAACAGAACCGGCACTTCGGCATCTTGTTAATAGGTTAGTTCCAGAAAATGCACGAATATGACATAAAGTGTGCATAAAACATGTAGATAACATCAATAATGTGGCATGGAACATAAGAAATTATCGATACGTTGGAGACGTATCATCCTACTATGTACTGGTTCAGGTGGTCATAAGTACGAGAACATATCTAGTGATACCACATCTTATTTGATACCATGATACCACTCTTTAGAATTTAATTTTTAAATGTTAAAAAATTTAAAACCAAAATTTTGGGTGTTCACAAGATGCGTCTCTACGTGCTCCTGTAACTTTCATAACTAAATTCAAAATATCCTAAGAGAAACAAAAATGAGAAATCAAACATGAATAGTGTCACATAAAGACAAAAACACAAAATGCCACTATTCTTATCTTTTTTGTTTCTCTTGGTGTATTTTAAATTTGGTTGTTAAAAATGTAGAGAATGTAAACACACATCTTGTCAACAGCCACAAATTTTTTTCTAAATTTTTCGACACTTAGAATTCAAATTTTATGAAGTAGTATCATGGTATCATGTAAGGGATGGTATCACTAGATATTTTCCCTCATAAGTACCTATCCCTAGCCCCTCTCTCCCACCTCCACTCTCTCGCACAGACGCTTGACGAAGCCATGAAGAAAACTCACCAAAGCCACCACCATGCCGTCGTGCTATTGGAACTCATGTCATCTACCTCTCCCCTTTGCTTCAGAGATCAAGGAGGAGGGGATGTGGTTATGTTGCATGTGTGCTCAGAGACATCGTTTGTTGCGGCGTTGATCGGATTGGATCACAAAGAAAACATCTACGTCGACCGCGTTATTAACGCTTCGGTACAAGGGTATGTAGATCCTAATCTCTTTCTCGTTGCTTGCATCTTCATAAGTTGGATCTTGAATCTTGGCTCTTTTTAGATTGGATTTTATTAGCTTGGCAAAATAGTAAAGTAAGGGAACGTTAGTCACAGTTTCACAAAAAAGGAGGTAAAATAAAGCAAGATTTCTCAAATAGAAAAGCTAATATAGGAACGCAGCTAGTGGTTAAATGTAAAATTTAATTTACGGACAACTTTCATTAGCATCCGATGCTAAGCTAGTACAGGTTGTTTTCTGTTGCTCGATGTATGTTAGTTGTGTTAATGCTAGCTCCTCACCCGATCGTTACGTGCTGCTCCGAGCTCCCATGGACGGGCAGCATTGACTGATTAGCACCATCGTGTGGTACCTGGTACGTATGGACGCGTATTCACGTATTCCGATTGCAGCGTCCTTGGTCCATTCTAGGACTCTGGACAAGTGACTAGAGCAGAGGGTCAGGTAGCTATTCTCCAGATCATCTAATTAAGACCCGAGTGTGTATTAGTAACGTAGACGGATCGTAGCTAACACATGGAGATTAACTAGGTGGCGGCTACGTGCGGTCGATTTACACGCACCTTCTAATAGAGACGTGAGATGCAGCGCGTAAAAAAGGCAAAGGAAGTTGGATCAAGAAGATGGTGCATGTGTCCCTGTTGTTCGGGTGGTCCATCTACATCACGTACGGCGCGGACTCTATCAATCCTGAGCAGCTGTGGACTTGTGGCGATAGATAATTCCATACTTCAGGATGGAACGGAAAGTCCATAGAAAGTAACATCCCTAAGGGCATCTCCAGCTGCGCGACGCATTTTAGCGTCCGCGCGCGTCCGTTTGCGTCGGCCCTTTTGGTCGAAAACGATCGCGCGTCCGTTTGCGTCGGGGGTGGCTCCAGCGGCACGACGCATTTTTTTAGGACGAATCATTTTTTTGAACTGAAACATAATTTACAAAAACTGAAACATAACTTACATACTTGAAAACATAAAAAAAAACCTAAAACGCCTACTGCTGCGCATCGTCGCCGTGTTGCTCCTCGTCGCTGTCGAGCAAGATGATCTCCGGTACATCCCACGGCCGCAGCCATCCGGGGAGCGTACGCCGGGCGCGATGGCGGTGCTCGAGGTTGAGGAGGCTGCGGCTGAGGCGGCGGTGGAGGCGCCCAGGGCTGCGGCTGTGGCGGCGGTGGGGGAGGCGCCCAGACATAAGGCTGTGGCGGCGGTGGGGAAGGCGCCCAAGGCTGTGGCGGCGGTGGAGGAGGCGCCGCCGAGTCCAGAAGCGCCTGTCGAAGGGCTTCATCGGCGGACGGGCCGGGCGGCATGACGGCGGTGGCGTAGCGGGGCAACGGCGGCCGCACCGGCGCGTCGTACTCGGAGACGAGGAGGCCGAGCTTGGCCATCTCGTCGTCCGTCATGTTGTCCGGGAACTCGAAGTTCCGGCCCTCCGCCATGGCCTGCTGCCATTCGTGGAAGACGAGGCCGACGTAGTCGTCGCTGTCGTCCTTCACCTCCTCGCTATGGTACGCGAGCGCCTCGATGTAGTCACCGTCGTCGTAGACGGCTTAGGCTTCGTCGTCGTCGTCCTCGTCCTCGCGGTCGTTGTGCTGCGGCTGCTCACGTCGCGTCGGCGCCTGCTGACGACGCGTCGGCGCCTGCTGACGACGAGCCGGCGGTGCAGGGCCGAAGGGATAATCCCTGTCGCCCATGAAGCCAGCCCGTCGTCTGTTGTCCGTCTCCGTGGACAGGTACATACGCCAACTCTCTGAGTCGATGGCGTACGCCGGATCGGCGCGGAGGTCCTCCGGCAGATATCGCCTCCTGCGCCGGATCTCCTTGGTCCGCTCGGGCTCGCGCGCGGTGCACCGGAGGGATGGGCACCCGGCGGCAGCCGAGCCGCCACCGCCAGGCAGCCGCACGCCGGACCAGGCGGCCGCACGGCACCCATCTGCCGTGCATGAGCCTCCCCACCGTGACGGGGAGCGGCACCTTCTTGCTGCCGCTGCCGGAGGCCTCGAAGTCGTTCTTCTTCCCCATGGCGCAGCGGCGGTTGTGGTGCGAGTGGAGCTGTGGGCGAAGGAGCAACGCGGCCGCCGGACTTTTAAGGGCGGCCGCGCACGGGATACGATGCCATTGAAGGCGGCGCGAAGCCCAGCCGCCGCCCGCTAGTGCACGCGCGTAACAGGAAGGCTGCGGCATTCATGGCGGCGCGGACGCGGAAGCGCTGACCGCGGAAGCGATGGCCGCGGAAGCGATGCCCTCCATGCGGGCTCGCTGCCAGGCGGGCCCGGTGGAGACCGCAGCGGACACTTTGCGCGTCCGCGCAGCGTCCGCCGAGATGCAAACCTGCCGCATATTTGGGCCAGGTTTGCGTCTCCGCGGACGGCCCGGTCACTTTGCGTCGTGCCGCTGGAGAGGGTGCCAGACGCATTTACGACCAAAGCGGACGCGACCGTTTGCGTCGCACCGCTGGAGATGCCCTAAGGAGTGCTGTCCAGAAGCTCATTTCCCCTTCCTCTCTCTCTCTCCTCTCTCGCTCACTTGAGGGTCTCCCACCTGCTCCCGGCTCCTCTCTCTCCCCTCTCCGGCGGTTTAGCCGGCTGGAGTAGGCGGGAGGGAGGAGGCCGGCTTGTACATAGTAGCAGTAGGTTATCTAGTTGTAGTGTTTGGGCTTCGTCCCAGTCTGACGTGATGCCGGTGGAGATTCGTCGACCATGGCTTGCGGACGGCGCATGGCGGCAGGAGGAGATGCTATTCCTGCTTCTGGAGCTTCAGAGGATGGAGCAGTCGAGCAGTGGAGCAGATCTTCCATCCACAAGAGTCAATAAAGCCCAGGTTTGTGCCAAGCTCGAGATCTGTGTGTCTGCATCTCCCTCTTCTCTGGCCGGCCGCGGTGGCGAGGGGAAAAGGGGAGCTGATGCAGTGTCAGATGCTAAAGCTTGGTGGCAAGGGGGAGTTGCTATGCTTCGACGGCTGAAGCTTCCAAGCGACGGCGAGATGCGCCGCCGCTACCTTTGGCCAAGGGGGCCGCTCCGCCCCTCTGGAGCTCCGACTCAGAGGTTTCTTCTTCCTCCAACTAGGGAGGATCTTGGACTTCAGCGCGGCACATCAACGCCGGTTCCAGATCAAGTGGTTTCGTGCCCAAGCTGGATCAGGTGGCCGCTGCCTCGAGGTCGGCCATGGCGTCGGTGGAGGAGGACCGGATCGCGTTTTATTTTTCTCTTCGAGATCCTCTTAGCAAAAAACAAGAACTATGTTGTAATTTCAGTTCTTTTTCTATTCCTTGATGTAATTTCATCCCACCGCTATAAATGAAGCTTCTAGGGCCTTCAGGCCCTACCCCTGTTCAAAAGAAAAAGTAACATCCCTAAGGATTCTACCTCTTAATCGAGATGGACAGCACAAGAGAGAATTTGAATTGAGGGAACGGTGAAGAGAGAAAAGCTTAGAGACGGGATTAGATTTGTTCCTTTTATCCTTTCTGGTCACACTAGGGTACTTATCCCAACAGGCACACTGGCCACACTTGGGCCATCCTTACAATGGCCAATACCCAACAAGTAGCCCAACTGACCTAACCTACCTCATTTGGCCTGAAATCCTTGTTTGGCGTCTTTGGACTTCAAATTCAATTTGTGCCACTGGTTTGAATCCACAACAGAACAATAAATAAATAAAAGTCATGAAACTTCGTACATGGTAGTAGTTTATTTTTTAGAAGGTTTTTCTGAAATATTTGTGATACTTTAAGTTTGTTAATTTTCCTAGCAACTAGGTTATATAAGATGACACAGTGCGAAGGTTTTACATTTTTTTGGCTTTTCTTTAAATTACTTGTGCTTGATTAAAAATGTGTCCAAAATGAGCTCAAATCGAGATGCCTTGCATAAATCTAAACGTCCCGAGGTCGCCCTTGGAAACCCGACTGGTCCGTCTCTCAATTTCATATTATCAGAGGCGGTCCAATATAAAAGCCGACCTCTGGCATACTTCCGGGGCCGAGTGTATAATCGTCAGCCTTTGTTTGTGCTCGACTCTGCATCACCTTTCGGTGACGTGGATGTCACGCTGATTTGTGCATCTGCTTTGTGCCTTTTTTTCAGCTCATCACAAAAGAGGCAAACTATCCTTGTAATTTTATATGTCAACGGTCAAGCCATTGGTGTAGCAATGAAGATAGGGCTCTTAAGAAGAGGCACGTGGTCGGATGTGCCGATGGCCTAGCTAGCCATCGGCGTAGCTCGGGATGCCATTAGATGGCCGTTGTCATCATATTCAAACGCCAACAGCAAAGTCGACACAGACATACGCCGATGGCCTGGTAGACGTCGACATTCTGACAGTCACCTAGGCCGAGCCGACCTGACCTGTGCGCTACGCCGACGGTGGTTGTGGTATAGTTCTACAACAACTTCATCTTAGCTGTGCCGACGGCTTTTGGCCGTCGTCTTCTGGTTGTATTCATGTAGTGTAGAAAAGATCAAGGATAATGTATCTTCACGGCGTCAAGCAATATGTGGTGATGTGTTGAGCTGATACATCGCTAGGTGGATCATGGTTGCAGTCCGATAAGTTTGGTTGAGTCAGGCACACAAAGCGAGTAGCATCTACAGTCTGGCAGATCAGCATGGACGCCGGTTGGAGCAGAAAAGCACGATGAGATCGGCGGCGACGATAAAGGAGCGCATGCTGATGGTTCCTGAATTTCGTCGCGTGGCAACATGCGGCACACGGTGTGCGCGCTTCAACATGCAATGGTGATGGCGCATGATGCACACGTCCGTTGGGAACCCCAAGAGGAAGGTGTGATGCGCACAGCAGTAAGTTTTCCCTCAGAAAGAAACCAAGGTTATCGAACCAGTAGGAGATGAAGGCCACGTGAAGGTTGTTGGTGGAGGAGTGTAGTGCGGCGCAACACCAGAGATTCCGACGCCAACGTGGAACCTGCACAACACAATCACAATACTTTGCCCCAACTTAACAGTGAGGTTGTCAATCTCACCGGCTTGCTGTAAACAAATGATTAAACGTATGGTGTGGAAAATGATGTTTGTTTGCGAAGAACAACAGAGAACAGAGATTGCAGTAGATTGTATTTCAGATGTAAAAAAATGGACCGGGGTCCACAGTTCACTAGTAGTGTCTCTCCAATAAGATAAATAACATGTTGGGTGAACAAATTACAGTTGGGCAATTGACAAATGGAGAGGGCATAACAATGCACATTGATGTCTATGGGTGCTTCTATTCTTGTAGACATTGTTGGGCCTCCAAGAGCAGAGGTTTGTATAACAGCAGCAAGTTTCCCTTAAGTGGATCACCCAAGGTTTATCGAACTCAGGGAGGAAGAGGTCAAAGATATCCCTCTCAAGCAACCCTGCAATCACGATACAAGAAGTCTCTTGTGTCCCCAACACACCTAATACACTTGTCAGATGTATAGGTGCACTAGTTCGGCGAAGAGATAGTGAAATACAAGTAGTATGGATGTATATGAGTGGTAATAGCAATCTGAATAAAATATGGCAGCGAGTAAACATGCAACAGAACAATAAATAAACGGAGATTCGATGTTTGGAAACAAGGCCTAGGGATCATATTTTCACTAGTGGACACTCTCAACATTTATCACATAATAAAACCACTCTACACTCTCTTGTTGGATGATGAATACCATTCATTGTGTAGGGCTACAAGAGCACCTCAATGCCGGAGTTAACAAGCTCCACAACATTCGATGTTCATATTTAAATAACCTTAGAGTGCATAATAGATCATTGCAATTATACCGAGTACTAACATAGCATGCACACTGTCACCATCACACTATGAAAGGAGGAATAGATCACATCAATACTATCATAGTAATAGTTAACTCCATAATCTACAAGAGATTACAATCATAACCTACGTCAAGTACTACATGATGCACACACACTGTCACCATTATATCATGAAGGAGGAATATAGTACTTTAATAACATCACCAGAGTAACTAGATCACAAAGAGAGAGAGATGAACCACATAGCTACAGTAGAGCCCTCAGCCTCGGGGGAGAATTACTCCCTCCTCATCATGGAGACAGCGACGGCGGTGAAGATGGCGGTGGAGATGGCTTCCGGGGGCACTTCCCCATCCCGGCAGGGTGCCGGAACAGAGACTTCTGTCCCCCGAATTGGAGTTTCGCGATGGCGGCGGCGTCCCTGGAGTCTTTCTGGAGTTTCGTCAATCGGTTAGTTCCGGAAAACGCATCAAAACGATATAAAGTATGAATAAAACATGTAGGTATTGTCATAAAACTAGCATGGAACATAAGAAATTATAGATACGTTTGAGACGTATCAAGCATCCCCAAGCTTAGTTCCTGCTCGCCCTCGAGTAGGTAAACGATAACAATGATAATTTCTTAAGTGACATGCTACCAACATGATCTTGATCAATACTATTGTAAAACATATGAGATGAATGAAGTGATTCAAAGCAATGGTAAAGACAATGAGTAAACAACTGAACCATATAACAAAGACTTTTCATGAATAGTACTTTCAAGACAAGCATCAATAAGTCTTGCATAAGAGTTAACTCACAAAGCAATAAATTCAAAGTAGAAGGTATTGAAGCAACACAAAGGATGATTAAGTTTCAACAATTGCTTTCAACTTGTAACATATATATCTCATGGATAGTTGTCAACATAGAGCAATATAACAAGTGCAATAAGTAAACATGTAAGAATCAATGCACACAGTTTACACAAGTGTTTGCTTCTAAGATAGAAAGAAGTGGGTAAACTGACTCAACATAAAGTAAAAGAAAGGCCCTTCGCAGAGGGAAGCGAGGATTAAATCATGTGCTAGAGCTTTTTAAGTTTTGAAATCATATAGAGAGTATAAAAGTAAAGTTTTGAGAGGTGTTTGTTGTTGTCAACGAATGGTAATGGGCGCTCTAACTACCTTATCAACCAGACTTTCAAGAGCGGCTCCCATGAAGGACGTTATCTCTACCAGCAAGGTAGATCATCCCTCTTCTCTTTTGTTTACACATGTACTTTAGTTTAGTTTTTTTTTATTTATGGATGACACTCCACCCAACCTTTGCTTTCTCAAGCCATGGCTAACCGAATCCTCGGGTGCCTTCCAACATTCACATACCATGGAGGAGTGTCTATTTGCAAAATTAAGTTGCTTATTGATAAATCAGAGCAAAACATGTGAAAAGAATTATTAATGCAAGTTAATTAATCGGGGCTGGGAACCCCATTGCCAGCTCTTTTTGCAAAATTATTGGATAAGCGGATGAAGCCACTAGTCCATTGTGAAAGTCTGTCAGAAGTAAATGATAAGATTGAAAGATAAACACCACATACTTCCTCATGAGCTATAAAACATTGACACAAATAAGAGATAATAGCTTTTGAATTATTTAAAGGTAGCACATGAAGTATTTACTTGGAATGGCAGAAAATACCACATAGTAGGTAGATATGGTGGACACAAATGGCATATGTTTTGGCTCAAGGATTTGGATGCACGAGAAGTATTCCTCTCAATACAAGGCTAGGCTAGCAAGGTTGTTTGAAGCAAACTCAATTATATAAAACGGTGCAGCAAGACTCACATATGAACATATTGTAAGCATTATAAGACTTTACATCATCTTCCTTGTTGTTCAAACACCTTAACCAGAAAATATCTAGACTCTAGAGACCAATCATGCAAACCAGATTTTAACAAGCTCTATGTCGTTCTTCATTAATGGGTACAAAGTACATGATGCAAGAGCTTAAACATGATCTATATGAGCACAACAATTGCCAAGTATCAAATTATTCAAGACATTATACCAATTACCACATGAAGCATTTTCTGTTTCCAACCATATAACAATGAACGAAGCAGTTTCACCTTCGCCATGAACATTAAAAGTAGCACTAAGAACACATGTGTTCATATGCAACAGCGGAGCGTGTCTCTCTCCCACACAAGCATGAATTTATTCAAACATAAACAAAAATAAAAACAAACAGACGCTCTAAGTAAAGTACATAAGATGTGACCGAATAAAAATATAGTTTCAAGAGAAGAAACCTGATAAATTGTTGATGAAGAAGGGGATGCCTTGGGCATCCCCAAGCTTAGACGCTTGAGTCTTCTTGAAATATGCGGGGATGAACCACGGGGGCATCCCCAAGCTTAGACTCTTCACTCTTCTTGATCATAGTATATCATCCTCCTCTCTTGACCCTTGAAAACTTCCTCCACACCAAACTCGAAACAAACTCATTAGAGGGTTAGTGCATAATCAAAAATTTCACATGTTCAGAGGTGAAACAATCATTGTTAACACTTCTGGACATTGCCCAAAGCTACTGAAAGTCAATGGAACAAAGAAATCCATCCAACACAGCAAAAGAGGCAATGCGAAATCAAAGGCAGAATCTGTCAAAATAGAACAGTCCGTAAAGACGAATTTTTTAGAGGCACTGGACTTGCTCAAATGAAAATGATCAAATTTAATGAAAGTTGCGTACATATCTGAGGATCACGCACGTAAATTGGCAGATTTTTCTGAGTTACCTACAGAGAACCCTGCCCATATTCGTGACAGACAGAAATCTGTTTCTGCGCAGTAATCCAAATCTAGTATCAACCTTGCTATCAAAGACTTTACTTGGCACAACAATGCAATAAAATAAGATAAGGACAGGTTGCTACAGTAGTAACAACTTTCAAGACACAACAAAACAGTAGCAAAATAAACACATGGGTTATCTCCCAAGAAGTTATTTCTTTATAGCCATTAAGATGGGATCAGCAATTTTAATGATGCTCGCGCAAGAAATAAGAGTTGAAGCAAAAGAGAGCATCAAGAAGCAAATTAGAAACACTTTTAAGTCTAACCCATTTCCTATGAAAAGGAATCTTGTAAATAAACAAATTCATGAAGCATAATGCAACAAGCATAGGAAGATAAAACCAGTGTAACTTCAAAAATTTCAGCATATAGAGAGGTATTTTAGTAACATGAAAATTTATACAACCATATTTTCCTCTCTCATAATATCTTTCAGTGGCATCTGATGTCTACGCCCCCTCCTTTTCTGTAGACAGTGTTGGGCCTCCAAGAGCAGATGTTTGTAGAACAGCAGCAAGTTTTCCCTTAAGTGGATCACCCAAGGTTTATCGAACTCAGGGAGGAAGAGGTCAAAGATATCCCTCTCATGCAACCCTGCAACCACAAAGCAAGAAGTCTCTTGTGTCCCCAACACACCTAATAGGTGCACTAGTTCGGCGAAGAGATAGTGAAATACAGGTGGTATGAATATATATAAGCAGTAGCAACGGCACCAGAAAAGTGCTTTGCCCAGGACGAGTAAACAAGCGGTAGTAACGCAGCGGTAGTAACGCAGTAAAATAGTAAACAAGCGAGCGATAGCGGTATTTAGGAACAAGGCCTAGGGATCAGACTTTCACTAGTGGACACTCTCAACATTGATCACATAACAGAATAGATAAATGCATACTCTACACTCTTGTTGGATGATGAACACCATTGCGTAGGATTACACGAACTCTCAATGCCGGAGTTAACAAGCTCCACAATTCAATGTTCATATTTAAATAACCTTAGAGTGCATGAAAGATCAACACGACTAAACCAAGTACTAACATAGCATGCACACTCGTCACCTTCACACTATGTAGGAGGAATAGATCACATCAATATCATCATAGCAATAGTTAACTTCATAATCTACAAGAGATCATAATCATAGCCTACGCCAAGTACTAACACGGATGCACACACTTGTCACCATTACACCGTGCGGGAGGAATAAAACTACTTTAATAACATCACTAGAGTAGCACATAGATAAATTGTGATACAAAACACATTGCAATCATAAAGAGATATAAATAAGCACTTCACTATGCCATTCATAACGGTGAATAAGTATTACAGTGAAATATAGCCTAAGAGACCCACACGGTGCACACACTCGTCACCTTTACACACGTGGGACAAGGAGTCTCCGGAGATCACATAAGTAAAATTCACTTGACTAGCATAACGACATCTAGATTACAAGCATCATCATATGAATCTGAATCATGTAAGGCAGCTCATGAGATTATTGTATTGAAGCACATAGGAGAGAGATTAACCACATAGCTACTGGTACAGCCCTTAGCCTTGATGGAGAACTACTCCCTCCTCATGGGAGACAGCAGCGTTGATGAAGATGGCGGTGGTGTCGATGGAGGAGCCTTCCGGGGGCACTTCCCCGTCCCGGCGGCGTGCCGGAACAGAGACTCCTGTCCCCCAGATCTTGGTTTCGCGATGGCGGCGGCTCTGGAAGGTTTCTCGTACCGTGGCTTTTTCGTCTCGAGGTTTTAGGTCGAGGGGGCTTAAATAGGCGAAGAGGCGGCGTCAGGAGGTCAACGAGGCGACGACACTATAGGGGGGCGCGGGTCACCCCTAGGCCGCGCCGGCCTATGGTCTGGTGGGCCTGTGGCCCCCCTCTGGCCTCTCTCGTGTGTTCTGGATGCTTCCGGGGATTCTAAGATCTTCGGCGTTGATTTCGTCCGATTCCGAGAATATTTCTTTACTAGGATTTCTGAAACCAAAAACAGCAGAAAACAGCAACTGGCACTTCGGCATCTTGTTAATAGGTTAGTTCCAGAAAATGCACAAATATGACATAAAGTGTGCATAAAACATGTAGATATCATCAATAATGTGGCATGGAACATAAGAAATTATCGATACGTCGGAGACGTATCGGCATCCCCAAGCTTAGTTCCTCGCTCGTCCCGAGCAGGTAAACGATAACAAAGATAATTTCTGGAGTGACATGCCATCATAACCTTGATCATACTATTGTAAGCATATGTAATGAATGCAGCGATCAAAACAATGTAAATGACATGAGTAAACAAATGAATCATAAAGCAAAGACTTTTCATGAATAGTACTTTCAAGACAAGCATCAATAAGTCTTGCATAAGAGTTAACTCATAAAGCAATAAATCAAAGTAAAGGTATTGAAGCAACACAAAGGAAGATTGAGTTTCAGCGGTTGCTTTCAACTTATAACATGTATATCTCATGGATATTGTCAATGCAAAGTAATATAACAAGTGCAATATGCAAGTATGTAGGAATCAATGCACGAGTTCACACAAGTGTTTGCTTCTTGAGGTGGAAAGAGATAGGTGAACTGACTCAACATAAAAGTAAAAGAAAGGCCCTTCGCAGAGGGAAGCATTGATTGCTATATTTGTGCTAGAGCTTTGGTTTTGAAAACATGAAGCAATTTTGTCAACGGTAGTAATAAAGCATATGTATCATGTAAATTATATCTTACAAGTTGCAAGCCTCATGCATAGTGTACTAATAGTGCCCGCACCTTGTCCTAATTAGCTTGGGTTAACACTGATCATCATTGCATAACATATGTTTCAACCAAGTGTCACAAAGGGGTACCTCTATGCCGCCTGTACAAGGGTCTAAGGAGAAAGTTCGCATTGGATTTCTCACTTTTGATCATTCTTCAACTTAGACACCCATACCGGGACAACATAGACAACGAGATAATTGACTCCTCTTTTAATGCTTAAGCATTCAACAACGAGTTAATATTCTCATAAGAGATTGAGGTTTTATGTCCAAACTGAAACTTCCACCATGATTCATGGCTTTAGTTAGCGGCCCAATGTTCTTCTCTAACAAGTATGCATACTCAAACCATTTGATTGTGAAAACCGCCCTTACTTCGGACAAGACGAACATGCATAGCAACTCACATGATATTCAACAAAGAGTTGATGGCGTCCCCGGGAACATGGTTATCGCACAACAAACAACTTAATAAGAGATAAAGTGCATAAGTACATATTCAATACCACAATAGTTTTTAAGGCTATTTTGTCCCATGAGCTATATATTGCAAAGGCGAATGATGGAAATTTAAAGGTAGCACTCAAGCAATTTACTTTGGAATGGCGGAGAAATACCATGTAGTAGGTAGGTATGGTGGACACAAATGGCATAGTGGTTGGCTCAAGGATTTTGGATGCATGAGAAGTATTCCCTCTCGATACAAGGTTTAGGCTTAGCAAGGTTTATTTGAAACAAACACAAGGATGAACCGGTGCAGCAAAACTCACATAAAAGACATATTGTAAACATTATAAGACTCTACACCGTCCTACTTGTTGTTAAAACTCTTTACTAGAAATTATCTAGACATTAGAGAGACCAATTATGCAAACCAAATTTTAGCAAGCTCTATGTATTTCTTCATTAATAGGTGCAAAGTATATGATGCAAGAGCTTAAACATGAGCACAACAATTGCCAAGTATCACATTATCCAAGACATTTTACCAATTACTACATGTAGCATTTTCCGTTTCCAACCATATAACAATGAACGAAGCAGTTTCAACCTTTGCCATGAACATTAAAAGTAAAGCTAAGAACACATGTGTTCATATGCAACAGCGGAGCGTGTCTCTCTCCCACACAAGCATGTATTTATTCAGAGAATGAAAATAACAAAACAAAAATAAAAGCACACTTCTGGACATTGCACAAAGCTACTGGACATTAATGGATCAAAGAAATTCATCCAACATAGCAAAAGAGGCAATGCGAAATAAAAGGCAGAATCTGTCAAAACAGAACAGTTCGTAAAGACGAATTTTAAAGTGGCACCAGACTTGCTCAGATGAAAATGCCCAAATTGAATGAAAGTTGCGTACATATCCGAGGATCACTCACGTAAATTGGCATAATTTTCTGAGTTACCTACGAGAGAATTAGGCCCAAATTCGTGACAACGAAAGAAATCTGTTTCTGCGCAGTAATCCAAATCTAGTATGAACCTTACTATCAAAGACTTTACTTGGCACAACAATGCAACAAAATAAGATAAGGAGAAGTTGCTACAGTAGTAACAACTTCCAAGACTCAAATATAAAACAAAGGTACTGTAGCAAAATAAACACATGGGTTATCTCCCAAGAAGTTCTTTCTTTATAGCCATTAAGATGGGCTCAGCAGTTTTAATGATGTACTCGCAAGAAATAGTATTTGAAGCAAAAAGGAGCATCAAGAGGCAAATTCAAAACAAATTTAAGCCTAGCATGCTTTCTATGCATAGGAATCTTGTACACAAATGAATTCATGAAGAATAAAGTGACAAGCATAAGAGGATAAAACAAGAGTAACTTCACAATTCTCAACATAAAGAGGGGAAACTTAACATTATTAAGATGCATACAACCATGTTTTCCTCTCTCATAATAACTTTCAGTAGTGTCATGAACAAATTCAACAATATAAGTATCACATAAAGCATTCTTATCATGAATCTCATGCATAAAATTATTACTCTCCACATAGGCATAATCCATTTTATTAGTTGTAGTGGGAGCAAATTCAACAAAGTAGCTATCATTATTATTCTCATCATCAAATATAGGAGGCATATTGTAATCATAATCAAATTTATCCTCCATAACAAAGCGGTACTAAAAGACCAATATCATTATAATCATCATAAATAGGAGGCAAAGTATCATCAAAGTAAATTTTCTCCTCAATGCTTGGGGGACTAAAAATATCATGCTCATCAAAGCCAGCTTCCCCAAGCTTAGAATTTTCCATATCATTAGCAACAATGGTGTTCAAAGCGTTCATACTAATATGTTCCATAGGTTTTTTAATTTTCGCATCAAACCATCCATGTCTTAAATCAGGAAATAGAATAAGAAGCTCATTGTTGTCCATTATGCCTAACTAGTGTAAACAAGAAACAAAAAGATGCAATTGCAGGATCTAAAGGAAATAGCTTCGAGCACACACACAACGGCAACATGAAAAGTACTTAGTACCCGGGACCGGAGTATGAGTGCCTTTTACCTTTCCTCCCCGGCAACGGCGCCGTGAAAATAGCTTGATGTCTACGCCCCTCCTTTTCCTGTAGACAGTGTTGGGCCTCCAAGAGCAGAGGTTTGTAGAACAGCGAGCAAGTTTTCCCTTAAGTGGATCACCCAAGGTTTATCGAACTCGGGGAGGAAGAGGTCAAAGATATCCCTCTCATGCAACCCCGCAACCACAAAGCAAGAAGTCTCTTGTGTCCCCAACACACCTAATAGGTGCACTAGTTCGGCGAAGAGATAGTGAAATACAGGTGGTATGAATATATATAAGCAGTAGCAACGGCACCGGAAAAGTGCTTTGCCCGGGACAAGTAAACAAGCGGTAGTAACGCAGCAGTAGTAACGCGAGTAAAACAGTAAACAAGCAGCGATAGCGATATTTAGGAACAAGGCCTAGGGATCAGACTTTCACTAGTGGACACTCTCAACATTAATCACATAACGAGAATAGATAAATGCATACTCTACACTCTTGTTGGATGATGAACACCATTGCGTAGGATTACACGAACCCTCAATGCCGGAGTTAACAAGCTCCACAATTCAATGTTCATATTTAAATAACCTTAGAGTGCATGAAAGATCAACACGACTAAACCAAGTACTAACATAGCATGCACACTCGTCACCTTCACACTATGTAGGAGGAATAGATCACATCAATACCATCATAGCAATAGTTAACTTCATAATCTACAAGAGATCATAATCATAGCCTACGCCAAGTATTAACACGGATGCACACACTCGTCACCATTACACCGTGCGGGAGGAATAAAACTACTTTAATAACATCACTAGAGTAGCACATAGATAAATTGTGATACAAAACACATTGCAATCATAAAGAGATATAAATAAGCACTTCACTATGCCATTCATAACAGTGAATAAGTATTCTGTGAAATATAGCCTAAGAGACCCACACGGTACACACACTGTCACCTTTACACACGTGGGACAAGGAGTCTCCGGAGATCACATAAGTAAAATTCACTTGAGTAGCATAACGACATCTAGATTACAAGCATCATCATATGAATCTCAATCATGTAAGGCAGCTCATGAGATTATTGTATTGAAGCACATAGGAGAGAGATTAACCACATAGCTACCGGTACAGCCCTTAGCCTCGATGGAGAACTACTCCCTCCTCATGGGAGACAACAACGTTGATGAAGATGGTGGTGGTGTCGATGGAGGAGCCTTCCGGGGGCACTTCCCCGTCCCGGCGGCGTGCCGGAACAGAGACTCCTGTCCCCCAGATCTTGGCTTCGCGATGGCGGCGGCTCTGGAAGGTTTCTCGTACCGTGGCTTTTTCGTATCGAGGTTTTAGATCGAGGGGGCTTAAATAGGCGAAGAGGCGGCGTCAGGAGGTCAACGAGGCGACGACACTATAGGGGGGCGCGGGCCACCCCTAGGCCGCGCCGGCCTATGGTTTGGTGGGCCTGTGGCCCCCCTCTGGCCTCTCTCGTGTGTTCTGGATGCTTCCGGGGATTCTAAGATCTTCGGCGTTGATTTCGTCCGATTCCGAGAATATTTCTTTACTAGGATTTCTGAAACCAAAAACAGCAGAAAACAAAGAATCGACACTTCGGCATCTTGTTAATAGGTTAGTTCCAGAAAATGCACAAATATGACATAAAGTGTGCATAAAACATGTAGATATCATCAATAATGTGGCATGGAACATAAGAAATTATCGATACGTCGGAGACGTATCAGCATCATGAACAAACTCAACAATATAAGTATCACATAAAGCATTCTTATTCACATGCATAAAAGTATCATTACTCTCCACATAAGCATAATCAATTTTATTAGTTGTAGTGGGAGCAAATTCAACAAAGTAGCTATCATTATTATTCTCTTCATGTGTAGGAGGCATAGTATAATCATAATAAAATTTACTCTTCATAGTAGGCGGCACCAGAAGACCACTATCATTATAATCATCATATATGGGAGGCATATCATAATCAACATAAACTTTCTCCTCAATACCCGGAGGGCTAAAGAGATCATTTTCATCAAAACCGACCTCCCCAAGCTTAGAATTTTCTATATCATTATCAACAATGGTGTTCAAAGCGTTCATACTAATATTACTACTAGCATGCAAATAAGGTTCCATAGGTTTTTAAATTTTCGCATTAAACCATTCATGTATTGACTCAGGAAATAGTTTAAAAAGCTCACAGATGTTTTCCATTATGCCTTACTAGTGTTTAACAAGAAACAAAAAGATGCAATTGCAGGATCTAAAGGAAATAGCTTCGAGCACTTACAACGGCACCAGAAAATAACTTAGTTACCTGGGACCGGAGTGTGAGTGCCTTTACCTTTCCTCCCCGGCAACAGCGCCAGAAAAGTGCTTGATGTCTACGGGTGCTTCTATTCTTGTAGACAGTGTTGGGCCTCCAAGAGCAGAGGTTTGTAGAACAACGAGCAAGTTTCCCTTAAGTGGATCACCCAAGGTTTATCGAACTCGGGGAGGAAGAGGTCAAAGATATCCCTCTCAAGCAACCCCGCAATCACGATACAAGAAGTCTCTTGTGTCTCCAACACACCTAATACACTTGTCGGATGTATAGGTGCACTAGTTCGGCGAAGAGATAGTGAAATACAAGTAGTATGGATGTATATGAGTGGTAATAGCAATCTGAATAAAATATGGCAGTGAGTAAACATGCAACAGTAACGATAAATAAACGGAGATTCGATGTTTGGAAACAAGGCCTAGGGATCATACTTTCACTAGTGGACACTCTCAACATTGATCACATAATAAAACCACTCTACACTCTCTTGTTGGATGATGAACACCATTCATTGTGTAGGACTACAAGAGCACCTCAATGCCGGAGTTAACAAGCTCCACAACATTCAATGTTCATATTTAAATAACCTTAGAGTGCATAATAGATCGTTGCAATTATACCGAGTACTAACATAGCATGCACACTGTCACCATCACACTATGAAAGGAGGAATAGATCACATCAATACTATCATAGTAATAGTTAACTCCATAATCTACAAGAGATTACAATCATAACCTACGCCAAGTACTACATGATGCACACACTGTCACCATTACATCATGAAGGAGGAATAGAGTACTTTAATAACATCACCAGGGTAACTAGATCACAAAGAGAGAGATGAACCACATAGCTACAGTAGAGCCCTCAGCCTCGGGGGAGAATTACTCCCTCCTCATCATGGAGACAGCGATGGCGGTGAAGATGGCGGTGGAGATGGCTCCCGGGGGCACTTCCCCGTCCCGGTAGGGTGCCGGAACAGAGACTTCTGTCCCCCGAATTGGAGTTTCACGATGGCGGCGGCGTCCCTGGAGTCTTTCTGGAGTTTCGTCAATCGGTTAGTTCCGGAAAACGCATCAAAATGATATAAAGTATGAATAAAACATGTAGGTATTGTCATAAAACTAGCATGGAACATAAGAAATTATAGATACGTTTGAGACGTATCACACATACATATCATGATGACTACTATGAGATTTAATTAGGACATTACGACAAAGAACATAGACCGCTATCCAGCATGCATCTATGCCTAAAAAGTCCACCTTCGGGTTAGCATCCGCACCCCTTCCAGTATTAAGTTGCAAACAACGAGACAATTGCATTAAGTACCGTGCGTAATGTAATCAACACAAATATCCTTAGACAAAGCATTGATGTTTTATCCCTGGTGACAACAGACACATCCACAACCTTAGAACTTTCCGTCACTCGTCCCGGATTCAATGGAGGCATGAACCCACTATCGAGCATAAATACTCTCTCTTGGAGTTACAAGTATCAACTTGGCCAGAGCCTCTAGTAGCAACGGAGAGCATGCAAGAACATAAACAACACATATATGATAGATCAATTAATCAACTTGACATAGTATTCCATATTCATCGGATCCCAACAAATACAACATGTAGCATTACAAATAGATGATCTTGATCATGATAGGCAGCTCACAAGATCTAAACATGATAGCACAAGAGGAGAAGACAACCATCTAGATACTGCTATGGACCCATAGTCCAAGGATGAACTACTCACGCATCAATCTGGAGGCGGGCATGATGATGTAGAGTCCTCCGGTGATGATTTCCCTCTCCGGCAGGGTGCCGGAGGCGATCTCCTGAATCCCCCGAGATGGAATTGGCGGCGGCAGCGTCACAGTAACTTTTCTCGTATCGTGGCTCTCGGTACTAGGGTTTTCGCGACGGAGAGAATATATAGGCGAAGGGGCAGAGTCGGGGGACGCTCGAGGGGCCCACCCCATAGGGTGGCGCGGCTAGGGGTGGGGCCGCGCCCCCCTAGGGTGTGGCCGCCTCGTCGCCCCTCTTCGTCTCCTCTTCGGACTTCTGGAAGGCTCCGTGCAAAATAAGACCGTGGGCTTTTGTTTCGTCCAATTCCGAGAATATTTCCTGTATAGGATTTCTGAAACCAAAAACAGCAGAAAACAGGAACTGGCGCTTCGGCATCTTGTTAATAGGTTAGTGCCGAAAAATGCATAAAAATGATGTAAAGTGTATATAAAACATGTGAGTATTGTCATATAACTAGCATGAAACATACGAAATTATAGATACGTTTGAGACGTATCAAATGGCGCGGAGTTAATTCTAGATGACTGTACACATGGGAGCTTGAAAGTCGGCAAGGTGCGAGGTAGCTTGACCAGCTACATTGAGTTATGTTAAAGGTGGAGCTGTTTTCTTGTTAAAGAATCAACTCATCTGATGAGAGGCTACACCATATGCTAGCATAGATTGGAAGCCTAGTTCAGCGGAAAAGCGAGTGAGACTATATTGGAACTGGCATGCATTGGTTCGAAGGATACGTTAACTCGACATCGATCGAGAATGATAGGTGGTGTTCTATAGTGGGGCTAAGGTGGCATGGGTTCACGCGACCTAGGATATTCGGCGGGACTGTAGATGAACACAGATATAAAGTAGAACACTGATGGTTAGATATGTGTTCGGCTAAGTGTGGAGAGTGAGTAGTGTTGATAAGTACCGGGTCCGTGATGGTGACTATCTATCGAGACCGCGAGATAGGGGAGAGTGTTGAGCTTGGAGAATCTGCAAAAGTATATGACAGAACTACAAATTTAACTGGATATGACTTAAGGCAATGGTGAAATTCCTTCAAGCTTCCAGATATGCAGTCAATAATAGTGATAATGGTGAGTTTAGGTAATTCTTACATGTGACGCTTAATATATGAGTTGTTCACTTTCACATATACCAGAAAAAGCTACAAAGGTGACAATACATCAATGTTATCAGATACCGTGACTTTGTGATCAATGTGTGATGGCATTCAACGGATTCTCCGGAAAGTTTGGGAGCACAAAACAAGAGCGTAAAGAACTTAATTTTTGTGGAAGGATTAACATCCAGATGGAGTTATGTCAAGTCAAGGAAGTAGCGCCTAAGCTCATGATTAATGGTTCAAGTCAAGGTACACAAATTTTCGTGTGTAGCGGCTTCAAAATAACGAAGGAAATATTCACCAGGGTGAAATTTGTTGCAATATGTGTTAAATTTTTGTACGAGTAGTGCTGGAACTGGACTTGTAATTATGCGGTACGTTACGTGTTGTAGTTAAACTCCTGAAAATATCATGATCAATTATAACGCGTAATTATCCGTTAATCTATATCCGTTTTTGGTCCTTAGCTACTCCGTTTCCGATTCAGATCCGTAGTCCAATATAATCCTCATTTGAATCCGCATACGATTATTATCCGATTCGCTCCGAGTTCGATAAAATAGTATGAGAAAAGATATGAGGAGAGCATTATCCAATCTGATCAGTTTACACTCCTAACTCGTTTAGTGGCCTTTCAAAATGCGGCTGATAGTCCCTGCGATGCTCTTGGGGTGAGAACGACAGCCTTGGATTGAATGGGCCACCTATATCTTCCTAGACATTTGGTCCCTTGTTATGCTGGACCTCGCTAGGATGCGCAAATTGCCTGAGTAGTGACCTCGAAATCTCTAAAAGAAAAAGGTTGGCCAAGGGAAGGGCGTTTGTTGTGTGTGCTACACGGGGCTTAACCTTAACATGGTGCTTGAAAATCAACGTCAAGTTGTCTCTAGCTGTGCGTCACACTTGCCGCAAAGGAAAGAAAAATGGGGATGGAGGATGGGAGAGATGGACATGGGAGGGTAGACGTCTCCGTTTGTCGATTTTATTTTTGGATCCGGACGATTAAGCACGCACATTGCGTTCGTGTACGTAGGGTAGTACGTAGGTGCAAAACCTTTGACAGGCGGCGGACGATCGAACCAGCCGACCGAGAGGAGTAAAGGGAAGGGAGCGCGGCAGGATCACCCACGGCCGCATGTCTCATCTGGTTCACGGCGACCCCAGCATACCAGATCGAGCCTCCCCTGCCACATTATGCTTCGTGTCCGGCCGGCCACGAACGGCTCCACCTCATCAACACTCCGTCGGCCCTACAAACCTCCAGGTTCGAGCTAGTACAATGAATTCCAACGCATATGATCCCTGCGTAGCATTGTTCCAAATTGAAGCATCTGCTTGCTCGTACATTACCTCCTATTCATGCACGTGACGCGTGAGTAGGTCCGCCATGGTACATAAATACATGCATGATCGTGTCATGCGAATGCGATGTCAGGCCACATTGGCATTGCCTCGTCACGCGTTGTCGTCGGATCCATTCGATCATCCACACCGCGCGCTCTCACCGCCGAGGAAACCTGTGCCGAGTGGTCTTCGCCGAGTGTTTTTATCATTTTGCCAAGTCTTTTTTGCACTCCGCAAATATTGGGTTTCCTGTAGTGGATCTTAACCTGAAAAAATACCGTTATCTCTTCCTTTGAAGCTCCAGCTCACCAGCTGCATATGCATGCACTCACTAACCTAATCTTGCACACAGTGCAGTGCACTTTGTGGGTTCTGACGGATGCGAATGTATGCAGCACGCCGCCCATTGGCTTGGCCCCGACAAAATTTACACTTATGCGCTCAATCTGGGAAATCGATCCAGCGCGCATGACAGTTTTTTTGTGCACGGATACGCGTACTTGTTATGTATGGGAGACCCCCAAACTGACTTTCATTCAGGGTAAAAACATAATGCTGACCCCACACTAACTTTTATCTCTGTCTCACTGCAAAAGCTCGCATCACCAAATACTTGTGGCCCCGTTGGGACGCGCGATGATATATACCCAGAATCTGCCTGCTAGGTACATGCCATGTACGGCACTTGCCTTACGCACTCCAGTACTAGATGAATCCTATATTCCTGTAGCAAGAGGGATTCTATTTAGATTTTCAATAAGGATCAAGAAATTTTTCTATCAGGTATATCCTAATGTTACTTTCTATGAATTTTACACTACGAGATTACTTTGAGATCATTTTCTATCGGATGTGATCCTATAAATCAAACGAGCCCTAAATGATGGTTGGTCAGGCAGACTTTAGGATGAGGAAACATCAAAACAGCTCGGTAAAACGAACTTCGCAAATTTGAGATAGTGTTGTTGTTCACCGTCCTTCTCCTCACTTCAGCTCTCCACTATATAGTCTCGAGGACACGTAGAGAATTCAAGTGCCAACAATGTAAAAGAATTATGCGTAAACATAGAACGTGTAAGGGTCGTGCTAGCGCTCCGATATGTCCCCAAAACATGGCATACACCTACACCCAGAGCATAAATGGTGCACCAAGAAACAGAAAATCACTCACTCACAGCCTTGATATCGATTCACGGAACACGACGCGAAGGCTATTGTTCTGTTTTCTCAAGTTATTAGGAAGAGTAGAATGGTTACCTTATATGTTGATGGTTCTCTTTCTCAACAAGAAGGGACTAAACTATCTCCTATATGCCATGCAAGTTAAATTGGACTTTGCTATTTTTCAGGATTTTATTAATTAAATGGGTTTTACGTGGCCCATAAGATTAAATGTGGCATGAGTGATAAAATCTAACACAAGGTTAACGGGGGAAATAGCCAAAGATAAACAAGAACCATCTCATCCATCTCTTATAGTACTAGCTATATATGGAGTTTTGCATTGCACCCCTGCACTGATCACTTCACCAAGAAATCAGAGGAAGGCCAGGAAAAAAATTCTTCTACAAAGGAAGGCCAGGAAATTCAAAGAGAAACATCAAAACTGGCTTCATGCATGTAGCCATTTCAAGGATCACGGTATTTCTAACTAAGATGTTCATAGGGAAGACTCAGTTGAGTGTTGGACGGAGTGGTCTCATTAATTGTGCCACTTAATTATGATCAGATTTTGTAAGTGTCCAGACCTTGCATACTGTTGTCTGTACCTGTACTAGGATCTTTTGGTCCTTCCAGTACATCTTAAGTGAGCACTACAGTACTACTACACTTCAAGCATTGTCTTTAATTAGTTTGTGCTGTTCCTCAGGAGCCATTTGCAATAGTGAGCGAAATCTGACCCAATTCACTTGATAAAAAATCGGTACCAGAAAAACAATGAAAAATTAAGCAGTGAGAATTATTGATCTTTCAGATGGGAGATTGGGATGTGTGGCAGCTTATTACAGCTTGGAATCAAGGGCAGCGTTAACTTGTCTCCCTTCCATTACGATTCACCAAACTGGCACCAGCGCATATTACAAGTTTGAAATCGTCCATGACAGGAAAGAAGAAAAAAAACTTCGCTGTTAGGTAGCTACAATCCAGACGCTTGTTAGTGTATGGAAGCAAGGAAGATCTACACGTCCTTAGACGTGCATGCAGTAAGTTACGCAATTTGTAAGTTATTACTCGATTGTAAGAGACGCGAATTAAGCAGCAAAAGCACGTGATATTGGCACGGCTCAACCGAAGAGCGGAACCCCCTTTGCCTTGGGAGAACCAGGTCTCTGATTGAACCGCGCCAATACCGCGTTTAACTATGGATCCCCAGAAAAGATGAACACAAGCAATACATGAGCTCGCTCGGTGGAAGGGATCGATCTTACTTGATTGGGTTCACATGAGAAGCAGATGGAAGAACATGATCAGCTGAAGCACACAGCTCAAAGTTAAGGAGCATCTCGATCAATTGAAGAACATCTATCTGGTTCATGAGAGAGAGAGAGAGAGAGAGAGAGAGAGAGAGAGAGAGAGAGAGAGAGAGAGGGAGGGAGGGAGGGAGGGAGAAGGAGAGAGAGGGAGAGGGAAAGGGAGATTCCAGGCTTCTTTAATAGGCCTTGGTGGAGGATTGGAGGCGACGCAAAAGAGGGGTGTAGAAGGAGAAGAGGACGAGGAAGATGACGAGAGGAGGAGAGGAAGGCGCAAAGCACATCGCTGGTAATGGTATGCGGCGTCCGTGGGCACATATAGAACTGGCAACATGTACGACGTAGGCGCGGCAGCGGCAAGGAATTGAATCGGCCAACCAACCAGAGAAACAAAGGGGAAGTTGGCGTATTTATGGGCCGCATTCAAGCATATCACTAGGAGGAGATGGAGTGGATGCCATGGGGGGAGGTCACTGGCGCCTATGGCTCGCCCTACGACATGCCGCGACAGCATGCGGCGCGAGGCTGGTTAACGACGTACTGGTACGATTTGATCTGATTGATTTCCAACGACGCCTACATGGGCTAGGAGGTAGACGGGGCAGAGAGAGCACTGTGCATGTGTGTGTCTTTGGCTGCTTGAATGCAGTGCGGCAGTGTAGCTCGCCATCCCCTGCCGACTGTGTCGCCTGCGGCTGCAGGCTCGGCATACGGCATGGCATGGGATGTTTGCCCTGCGCCACTCTCGATCATATACGATCATGGGAAGAGCCTCTGATCTTATTTTTGAGGATGGTCAGCTCTGGAGGACCCTTTGTATATGCTACCTGAGGTTTGGCTGAGAGTGAGAGGGATACCAGCTGATGTCAGAACTAATTTATTGTCTTTGTGGGCAGTGAGCACTCTATTTGGCAAGACAAAGGAGGTGGATATGGACATATGGTACACACTAGAAAGAACAAGGAATTGAGGCTGAGAATTGGTTGCTTAGATCATACTCTTATTCCGGAGACAATTGATGTTTTTATTCAAAGGGTTTTTTTTTTAACTCAGTTTTAAGGTAGAACAAGTGACAGTTACTCAGCTTGGCAATGATGATTTGGCTAACAATGGTGACAACAATGGTGGTGGTGACAATAATTGAGCAAATGGGGATAATCTAGATGATGCAAAGGACATGGATATTGAGAGAACAATGAATAATGATCAGCAAACCATTGCTAAAAATCAGCAGGGTACGGCTAAGAAGGTCAATAATTCTAAGAGTGTTGTTACACAGCAAGTTCAACATCTTGTTGAGGTGTCAATGGTGTTTGGTTCTCTTAATAAGGCTTTGTTGAACAAAGGTACTCATTTTAAGTATTCAGCACCTATTCATATACAACATTGTCATCTACTAATTTTATTTTGGAAGAAAATTGCAAGTCTTTTGATACTTTTTCTATACCGCATGTTAACACAGGATTTTTCAATGCTGGCACTCTTTCCCATGTTGTTTCTGCGCCGGGATCGCTGATGATCCGACCAGGGCTAGTCTCGGGATCGGAGCCAGCAGGAGCTGCTGCTTCCAAGCTGCCAGTGGGCAGCTCTGCCGCACATGGCGCGTCGCGAGTGGACGCGTCCACCACGTCTGCTGCAGCCTCGCCTCGGGAGGTTGCGCCCTCACCTCGGGATGCTGCGCTGACGCCTGCACCTGGCTCGCCTGCTGCTGCCTGCTCGCTGACGGACGCTGCAGCTGCGGCAGACAAGACATCAACGCCCGTGCGCACGCTGTGGGCTGGGGAGACACTGGCTGTTGATGCTGCTGCGGTAGTTGCGTCGCCAGTTGGAGGGAGCCGTGTGTCCCGTGACCTCCACAGTGCCAGCCCCAAGCGGCCGCTGTCTGCTACTGGGCAGACCGCTGCAGCTACGGCGACACCTGGCGAACGTGGACTGGAGGCTGGCCACCTGAACAGCAACCCTGCGGTGGTTGGTATGATGCAGCGGACGCCAGCGCCAGAGGGGCCCACCAAAGATGTTGTCGGCCTGTAGCGGCATGGATCCGATGCAGCTTTTCCCTCTGAATTGTCTGTGAACAACGCCAATGTGAACTACGTTGTTGCTTCGATGATAAATACATGTATTAGTATTGTTTTTTGCTCAGAAAATTCACCATCGCCAACTGTGGTAACGAGGCAGTTTTTAGGTACTCCAATATCTAATGCTTTTGATATTGAAGGGATGACAAAGAACACTTCTTTGGCGAATAAAGTGGTGGCGTTTGGCGGGATTGCGGCTCCTTCGTTGACTGCTAGGACGAGCGACAGGATTCGTGCACAATCAAATGCAGATGCCACTCAGATGGAAAGGGCCATGCAAAATGTCAATTCCGGACACCACTTCTCCTTTCCAGGTAATGGGAAAATTTAAACATTCAATTACTTCTTTATCCAATAAGGAGATTGTGAGTAAAGTGAGTCGTCTAGGTATTTCTTTGGGGAAGAATAAAGGGGAAGCTTTAAAAGCTGCACAATCTATTAAGGAGGTAGACGTCAATCGAACACTCGTAATTCTAAAGAGAAAGGTTGAGACTATTTGAGATAAAGAGGAAGGTCCAAACGGCTTACTAACTTCAAAATTTTCAAGTTTTACTGGAGATTTGATAATAGAGGAGGCGCAAGAGTTTTTGGAACAGGATGATTTGTTAATGCCTATAATTAAACTTAAGAAACCTCGTAAAAAGAGAGATTTTGATTTATCTGGGGTTCGTAGGAGTGCTAGATTCAAAAACAAATATGCAAGTTAAGATGATTTCAATAAAAGGTTTATTCTGGAATTCAGATGGTTTTGGTGATGTTGCAAAACACTTGTTTGTCAAAGAACAATTAAGGAAGGAAAAATTAGATTTTATCGCCTTACTGGAGACGGGAAGATCTAATTTTTCAATTCCTTTTCTTAAAAATTTGGAAAATGGATCTGACTTTTCATGGTTTTGTCTTCCCCCTCATGGGAGGTCTGGAGGTATTTTGGTTGGGATTAATAATGCGTCACTGCAAGTTGGTTTAGTCAAAACTGGGGATTTTTGTGTCCAATTACATGTTAAATGTAAACATGATGGATTTGAGTGGGTATTAGTGCCAGTGTATGGTGCTGCTCAAGATGCCCATAAAGCACAATTTCTAGCTGAACTAGCCAGGATGGGTGATTCGGGAAACAAACCCTCTCTTATTGGAGGTGACTTTAATATTTTGAGAAGTAAAGAAGATAAAAATAAGGATAACTACAAGCCACACTGGCCTTTTGTTTTTAATGCTATTATTGAAAGCCTAAATCTGCGAGAGATTGCTCTCTCAGGTAGGCAATTTACCTGGGCCAATCGAAAGGAAACTCCAACCTATGAGAAGCTGGACCATATTCTTTAGACAGTTGAGTGGGAACAAAAATTCCCTTTAGTTGCAGTTAGAGCTTTGACAAGGACTGGTTCTGATCATGCTCCTTTGTTAATTGATTCTAGCAATCAGGCTCTGATGTCTACGTTCCCCCTCCTTTCCTGTAGACAGTGTTGGGCCTCCAAGAGCAGAGGTTTGTAGAACAGCAGCAAGTTTTCCCTTAAGTGGATCACCCAAGGTTTATCGAACTCGTGGAGGAAGAGGTCAAAGATATCCCTCTCATGCAACCCTGCAACCACAAAGCAAGAAGTCTCTTGTGTCCCCAACACACCTAATAGGTGCACTAGTTCGGCGAAGATATAGTGAAATACAGGTGGTATGAATAAGTATGAGCAGTAGCAACGGTGCCGTAAAATAGCTTGTCGGGCGTGTAGTTGATGGTGGTAGTATTGCAGCAGAGTAACGCAAAGAAACAAGAAACAAGCAGCGATAGCGATATTTAGGAACAAGGCCTAGGGATTACACTTTCACTAGTGGACACTCTCAACATTGATCACATAACAGAATAGATAAATGCATACTCTACACTTTTGTTGGATGATGAACACATTGCGTAGGATTACACGAACCCTCAATGCCGGAGTTAACAAGCTCCACAATAATGCTCATGTTTTAGTAACCTTATAGTGTAAGATAGATCAAAAGACTAAACCAAGTACTAGCATAGCATGCACACTCGTCACCTTCATGCATATGTAGGAGGAATAGATCACATCAATATTATCATAGCAATAGTTAACTTCGCAATCTACAAGAGATCATGATCATAGCATAAACCAAGTACTAACACGGTGCACACACTCGTCACCTTTACACACGTGCGGGAGGAATAGAACTACTTTAATAACTTTGCTAGAGTAGCACATAGATAGTAGTGATACAAAACTCATATGAATCTCAATCATGTAAAGCAGCTCATGAGATCATTGTATTGAGGTACATGGGAGAGAGATTAACCACATAGCTACCGGTACAGCCCCGAGCCTCGATGGAGAACTACTCCCTCCTCATGGGAGCAGCAGCGGTGATGAAGATGGCGGTGAAGATGGCAGCGGTGTCGATGGAGGAGCCTTCCGGGGGCACTTCCCCGTTCCGGCGGCGTGCCGGAACAGAGACTCCTCGTCCCCGCATCTTGGCTTCGCGATGGCGGCGGCTCCGGAAGGTTTCGTGGGTTTCGTCGAACGTATCGAGGTTTTTAGGTCGTGGGCTTTATATAGGCGAAGAGGCGGCGCAGAGGGTCGAAGGGGTGACGAAACCATAGGGCGGCGCGGGCCCCCCTAGGCCGCGCTGCGGTATGGTGTGGTGGGCCCGTGCCCCCCTCCGGTCCCTCTCGTGTGTTCCGGATGCTTCCGGGGATTCTAAGATCTTTGGCGTTGATTTCGTCCGATTCCGAGAATATTTCGTTACTAGGATTTCGAAACCAAAAACAAGCAGAACACAGAACCGGCCTCTCGGCATCTCGTCAATAGGTTAGTTCCGTAAAATGCACGAATATGACATAAAGTGTGCATAAAACATGTAGATAACATCAATAATGTGGCATGGAACATAAGAAATTATCGATACGTCGGAGACGTATCGCATCCCCAAGCTTAGTTCTCGCTCGTCCCGAGCAGGTAAAACGATAACACGTATAATTTCGGAGTGACATGCCATCATAATCTTGATCATACTATTTGTAAAGCATATGTAGTGAATGCAGCGATCAAAACAATGTATATGACATGAGTAAACAAGTGAATCATAAAGCAAAGACTTTTCATGAATAGCACTTCAAGACAAGCATCAATAAGTCTTGCATAAGAGTTAACTCATAAAGCAATAATTCAAAGTAAAGGCATTGAAGCAACACAAAAGAAGATTAAGTTTCAGCGGTTGTTTTCAACTTGTAACATGTATATCTCATGGATATTGTCAACATAGAGTAATATAATAAGTGCAATAAGCAAGTATGTAGGAATCAATGCACAGTTCACACAAGTGTTTGCTTCTTGAGGTGGAGAGAAATAGGTGAACTGACTCAACATAAAAGTAAAAGAATGGTCCTCCATAGAGGAAAAGCATCGATTGCTATATTTGTGCTAGAGCTTTGATTTTGAAAACATGAAACAATTTTGTCAACGGTAGTAATAAAGCATATGCATCATGTAAATTATATCTTATAAGTTGCAAGCCTCATGCATAGTGTACTAATAGTGCCCGCACCTTGTCCTAATTAGCTTGGACTACCGGATCATCACAATGCATTGTTTTTACCAAGTGTCACAAAGGGGTACCTCTATGCCGCCTGTACAAAGGTCTAAGGAGAAAGCTCGCATTGGATTTCTCGCTATTGATTATTCTCAACTTAGACATCCATACCGGGACAACATAGACAACAGATAATGGACTCCTCGTTTATGCATAAGCATGTAACAACAATTAATAATTTTCTCATATGAGATTGAGGATATATGTCCAAAACTGAAACTTCCACCATGGATCATGGCTTTAGTTAGCGGCCCAATGTTCTTCTCTAACAATATGCATGCTTAACCATAGGGTGGTAGATCTCTCTTACTTCGGACAAGACGGACATGCATAGCAACTCACATGAAATTCAACAATGAATAGTTGATGGCGTCCCCAGTGAACATGGTTATCGCACAACAAGCAACTTAATAAGAGATAAAGTGCATAATTACATATTCAATACCACAATAGTTTTTAAGCTATTTGTCCCATGAGCTATATATTGCAAAGGTGAATGATGGAATTTTAAAGGTAGCACTCAAGCAATTTACTTTGGAATGGCGGAAAATACCATGTAGTAGGTAGGTATGGTGGACACAAATGGCATAGTA
Source organism: Lolium rigidum (assembly GCF_022539505.1). Classification (NCBI taxonomy): domain Eukaryota; kingdom Viridiplantae; phylum Streptophyta; class Magnoliopsida; order Poales; family Poaceae; genus Lolium; species Lolium rigidum. The sequence goes on along the minus strand of NC_061514.1, from coordinate 49,330,217 downwards.
TTGTTTGGCTCAAGGATTTGGATGCATGAGAAGTATTCCCTCTCGATACAAGGCTTAGGCTAGCAAGGTTGTTCGAAGCAAACACAAGTATAAACCGGTACAGCAAAACTCACATAAAAGACATATTACAGGCATTATAAGACTATACATCGTCTTCCTTGTTGTTCAAACACCTCACTAGAAAATATCTAGACTCTAGAGAAACCACTCATGCAAACCAAATTTTAACAAGCTCTATGTATTTCTTCACTAATAGGTGCAAAGTATATGATGCAAGAGCTTAAACAAGAGCACAACAATTGCCAAGTATCACATTACCCAAGACATTATAGCAATTACTACATGTAGCATTTTCCAATTCCAACCATATAACAATTAACGAAGCAGTTTCAACCTTCGCCATGAAAAATAAAAAGCTAAGAACACATGTGTTCATACGAACCAGCGGAGCGTGTCTCTCTCCCACACAAGCATTTATTCAAACAAAACAAAAAAACAAAAACAAACCGACGCTCCAAGCAAAGCACATAAGATGTGATGGAATAAAAATATAGTTTCAGGGGAGGAACCTGATAATTTGTCGATGAAGAAGGGGGTGCCTTGGGCATCCCCAAGCTTAGACGCTTGAGTCTTCTTGATATATGCAGGGGTGAACCACCGGGGCATCCCCAAGCTTAGAGCTTTCACTCTTCTTGATCATAGTATATCATCCTCCTCTCTTGACCCTTGAAAACTTCCTTCACACCAAACTTCTCATAAACTTCATTAGAGGGGTTAGTACATAATCAAAAACTCACATGTTCAGAGGTGACACAATCATTCTTAACACTTCTGGACATTGCTCAAAGCTACTGGAGTTTAATGGAACAAAGAAATCCATCCCACATAGCAAAAGAGGCAATGCGAAATAAAAGGCAGAATCTGTCAAAACAGAACAGTCCGTATTGACGAATTTTAAAATGGCACCAGACTTACTCAAATGAAAATGCTCAAATTGAATGAAAGTTGCATACATATCTGAGGATCATGCACGTAAATTGGCTTAATTTTCTGAGTTACCTACAGGGAGGTGGACCCAGATTCGTGACAGCAAAGAAATCTGGAACTGCGCAGTAATCCAAATCTAGTACTTACTTTTCTATCAACGGCTTAACTTGGCACAATAAAACACAAAACTAAGATAAGGAGAGGTTTCTACAGTAGTAAACAACTTCCAAGACACAAAATAAAAACAAAGTACTGTAGCAAAATAACACATGGGTTATCTCCCAAGAAGTTCTTTTCTTTATAGCCATTAAGATGGGCTCAAGCAGTTTTAATGATGCACTCGCAAGAAATAGTATTTGAAGCAAAAGAGAGCATCAAGAGGAAAATACAAAACACATTTAAGTCTAACATGCTTCCTATGCATAGGAATCTTGTAAATAAACAAGTTCATGAAGAGCAAAGTAACAAGCATAGGAAGATAAAACAAGTGTAGCTTGAAAAATTTCAGCACATAGAGAGGTATTTTAGTAACATGAAAATTTCTACAACCATATTTTCCTCTCTCATAATAACTTTCAGTAGCAACATGAGCAAACTCAACAATATAACCATCACATAAAGCATTCTTATCATGAGTCTCATGCATAAAATTATTACTCTCCACATAGGCATAATCAATTTTATTAGTAATAGTGGGAGCAAATTCAACAAAGTAGCTATCATTATTATTCTCATCATCAAATATAGGAGGTATATTGTAATCATAATCAAATTCATCCTCCATAACAGGTGGTAACAAAAGACTACTATCATTATAATCATCATAAATAGGAGGCAAAGTATCATCAAAGTAAATTTTCTCCTCAATGCTTGGGGGACTAAAAAGATCATGAAAACCAGCTTCCCCAAGCTTAGAACTTTCCATATCATTAGCAACAATGGTGTTCAAAGCGTTCATACTAATATCATTGCTACTAGCATGCAAATAAGATTCCATAGGTTTTTTAATTTTCGCATTAAACCATTCATGTCTTGACTCAGGAAATAGAATAAAAAGCTCACAAATGTTTTCCATTATGCCTTACTAGTGTAAACAAGAAACAAAAAGTTGCAATTGCAGGATCTAAAGGAAATAGCTTCGAGTACTTACAACGACGGAGAATAGCTTAGTAGCCGAGATCCGGAGTGTGAGTACCTTTTACCTTTCCTCCCCGGCAACGGCGCCAGAAAATATGCTTGATGTCTACGTTCCCCTCCTTTCTCGTAGACGGTGTTGGGCCTCCAAGAGCAGAGGTTTGTAGAACAGCAGCAAGTTTTCCCTTAAGTGGATCACCCAAGGTTTATCGAACTCAGGGAGGAAGAGGTCAAAGATATCCCTCTCATGCAACCCCGCAACCACAAAGCAAGAAGTCTCTTGTGTCCCCAACACACCTAATAGGTGCACTAGTTCGGCGAAGAGATAGTGAAATACAGGTGGTATGAATAAGTATGAGCAGATAGCAACGGTGCCGTAAAATAGCTTGCTGGCGTGTAGTTGATGGTGGTAGTATTGCAGCGAGTAGTAACGCATAGAAACAAGTAAACAAGCAGCGATAGCGATATTTAGGAACAAGGCCTAGGGATTACACTTTCACTAGTGGACACTCTCAACATTGATCACATAATAGAATAGATAAATGCATACTCTACACTTTTGTTGGATGATGAACACATTGCGTAGGATTACACGAACCCTCAATGCCGGAGTTAACAAGCTCCACAATAATGCTCATGTTTTAGTAACCTTATAGTGTAAGATAGATCAAAAGACTAAACCAAGTACTAGCATAGCATGCACACTCGTCACCTTCATGCATATGTAGGAGGAATAGATCACATCAATATTATCATAGCAATAGTTAACTTCGCAATCTACAAGAGATCATGATCATAGCATAAACCAAGTACTAACACGGTGCACACACTCGTCACCTTTACACACGTGCGGGAGGAATAGAACTACTTTAATAACTTTGCTAGAGTAGCACATAGATAGTAGTGATACAAAACTCATATGAATCTCAATCATGTAAAGCAGCTCATGAGATCATTGTATTGAGGTACATGGGAGAGAGATTAACCACATAGCTACCTGGTACAGCCCCGAGCCTCGATGGAGAACTACTCCCTCCTCATGGGAGCAGCAGCGGTGATGAAGATGGCGGTGAAGATGGCAGCGGTGTCGATGGAGGAGCCTTCCGGGGCACTTCCCGTTCCGGCGGCGTGCCGGAACGAGAGACTCCTGTCCCCCGGATCTTGGCTTCGCGATGGCGGCGGCTCGGGAAGGTTTCGTGGGTTTCGTCGAACGTATCGAGGTTTTTAGGTCGGGGGCTTTATATAGGCGAAGAGGCGGCGCAGGAGGGTCGAAGGGGTGACGAAACCATAGGGCGGCGCGGCCCCCTAGGCCGCGCCGGTATGGTGTGGTGGGCTCGTGCCCCCCTCCGGTCCCTCTCGTGTGTTCCGGATGCTTCCGGGGATTCTAAGATCTTTGGCGTTGATTTCGTCCGATTCCGAGAATATTTCGTTACTAGGATTTCGAAACCAAAAACAGCGTAAAACAACGAACCGGCCTCTCGGCATCTCGTCAATAGGTTAGTTCCAGAAAATGCACGAATATGACATAAAGTGTGCATAAAACATGTAGATAACATCAATAATGTGGCATGGAACATAAGAAATTATCGATACGTCGGAGACGTATCAGGCTCAATTGGCAATACAGCTCATTTCTCTTTTGAAACATCATGGTTAAAACATGAGAATTTCTATGAGATAGTGAGAGCTGAATGGGTGGCTGCAACTCTTGGGAATTCTCCTGTGGCCATTTGGCAGAATAAAATCAGACACTTGAGGCATTTTCTTAAAGGTTGGGCTAAATGTTTAAGTGGACAATATAAGAAAGAAAAAGAAAAATTGCTCTTGTTGATAGATGAATTGGATTTGAAAGCTGAATCAATTCCTCTAGATGATGAAGAGAGAGCAAAATTAAGAAAGGTAAATGATGATTTAACAAAACTTCGCAGAGATGAGGAATCTAAATGGGCACAAAGAGCTAAAGTAAAACATATTCAAGAAGGAGGGAATAATACAAAATATTTTCATCTAATTGCAAATGGCAAACACCGAAGGAAAAAAATATTCCAATTAGAACAAGAGGAAGGAACCATAGTGGGTGATGAAAATTTACAAGTTTATATCTATGAATATTACAAGAAGTTGTTTGGAGAGCCAACTACTTCTACCCTCACACTGAGTGAGGGGTATACTCAGGATATTCCGCAATTAACTCCAGAGGAGAATAATATCCTTGTGGCCGAATTCACTGAGAATGAAGTTAAGGATGCTATTTTCCAAATGGAATTAAATAAATCTCCAGGACCTGATGGTTTTCCAGCCGATTTCTACCAAACTTTTTGGGAAGTTATCAAGGGTGATTTAATGCCAATGTTCAATCAACTACGGAATTACAGTTGTTCAAACTGAACTTTGGTGTTATTACCCTATTTCCTAAGAAGGAGAATGCGGTTCAGATCCAACAGTATAGACCAATATGTCTGCTCAATGTTAGTTTTAAAGTATTCACGAAAGTTGCTACTATTAGAGCTAATACTATTGCTGAAACAGTTATTAGTCCTACACAGTCGGTATTCATGCCAGGACGACATATTCTTGAAGGAGTAGTTGTCTTACATGAAACCATTCATGAACTTCACCGGAAGAAATTGGATGGAGTGATATTTAAAATTGATTTTGAGAAAGCATATGATAAAGTTAAATGGCCTTTCCTTCAACAAGTTATGCGAATGAAAGGTTTTGACCCCAAGTGGTGTCAACTCATCGAGCAATTTGTTAAGGGAGGAAGCGTAGGGGTCAAGGTTAATGATGATATTGGTCATTATTTTCAAACTAGGAAAGGTCTTCGGCAAGGTGACCCGTTGTCACCTTTGTTGTTTAACATTATTGCAGACATGTTGACTATCCTGATAGCGAGAGCGAAGGAGGATGGTCAGATAGGAAGTCTTATCCCTCATTTAGTTTATGGAGGGATTTCCATTTTGCAATATGCCGATGATACAATTATTTTTATGGAACACGACTTTGAGAAAGCCGTAAACATGAAATTAATTTTGTGTTTCTTTGAAGAGTTGTCAGGCCTCAAAATTAATTTTCATAAGAGTGAGATCTTCTGTTTTGGTAGGGCCAAAGAGGAAGAGGAACAGTATAAACAACTATTTGGTTGTGAATCTGGTTATTTACCCTTCAGATATTTGGGAATCCCAATCCATTAAAGAAAGTTAAAAAACTCTGAATGGAACCTTGTGGAAGGTAGATTTGAGAGAAAATTCGGTTCTTGGGCTGGAAATTTGCTTTCATATGCGGATCGCCTTGTATTGATTGATTCGGTTCTTACTAGTTTGCCGATGTGTATGCTTTCTTTCTTTGATTTACCTAAAGGGGTAAGGAAGACATTAGATTTTTTCCGATCACGGTTATTTTGGCAGTGTGAGGAAAATACAAAGAAATATTGGTTAACTAAGTGGAACTTGATTTGTAGGCCTAATGACCAAGGTGGTCTTGGAATTCAAGTTCTTGAGATTAAAAATTCTTGCCTACTAAGTAAATGGTTATTTAAACTTCTCTCTGGAGAAGGGATATGGCAACAACTCTTAAAAAACAAATACCTCTCGCAGAAAACATTGGCTGAAGTTGAAAGCAAACCTACTGATTCTCTGTTCTGGAAAGGACTAATGAAAGTTAAAGGGGCTTTTTAGTAGAGGAAAATTTAAAGTAGGTTCTGGGGAAGGAGTGCGTTTTTTTGGGAAGATAGATGGTTAAGTGATCAGACCCTAGCATCCCAATATCCACAGTTATATAACATAGTCAATCGTAAACACGATACGGTGGCAAATGTTATGAGTTCTACTCCGCTAAATATTGGTTTTCAGATAAAATTGATAGGCAATAAATGGGATCAATGGGTGCATCTATGCCAAAGATTAATGGAGGTAAACCTAAATGAAGACCATGATAAGTTTGTTTGGGACTTAATAGCTTCAGGAAAATTCTCTGTTAAATCTATGTATGGCGATATGTTAAATGGGCACACTAGAAATCTTCGCAAATACCTATGGAAGATAAAAATCCCACTGAAAATTAAAATATTTATGTGGTTCCTCAGTAAGAGAGTCCTCTTAACTCGTGATAATTTAGCAAAAAGGAATTGGAATGGAAATATCAAATGCTCTTTCTGTGACGATGAGGAATCAATTGAACATTTGTTTATTTCTTGTTCCTTTGCTAAGATTATTTGGCGAGTGATTTTTGCTGCATATAATATTCCACCTCCATCCAATGTCACAAACATGTTTGGGAATTGGCTTAATGGAACTGAGAAAACTGATAAAGCTAGGATTCGCATTGGTGTTTCGGCTTTATGTTGGTCAATATGTAATTGCAGGAATGATATTGTTTTTAATAGAAAGGACACTACTAATTTTTTGCAGGTTATCCACACTATGATCCACTGGATCCAGCTTTGGTGTTTCTTGCTCCCGGAGGATCAGCGGGAGTGCATGATTTCTGGATGCAACCGCCTTCGAATGGTTGCCCAGAATTTTCTACAAGGCTACTTGGCGGCCTATTAAGAGACTACATGATGCCTAGCCTGCTTAGCAATCTTTTCTTTTTTCGATGGTTGATTTTTGTATCGACCCTCATTGATCCTTGGATTGTAAACGTTGAATATTCGTTTCTTTAATAAAAGACTGTGTGCATCAACCGATGCAAAGGCCCCGGGGCACGCCTCATTTCGAAAAAAATCTCTTCTCTGACGACTCTCCCTTCCATCGTTATGAAGTGTCGTGTTGGGTGCTGCATGTGTTGCTGTTGTGGCGGTGAGAATGCCTTCCAGGGAACCTCCTCTTGCTTGGCGTCGCCGACGAATGGCGGCAACCGTTGGCTTCTTACAGACCAGCTCCGTGCCTCCGTGCCTGACCGCTGCTGTGTATCATCGAGATTATTACAGGAGACGTCTGCCTCGATCGATCGCCCGGCTTGTGCTCGCGTCGTACCGGCGAGTTAGCGTCACGCAACACGACGGCCCAATGTATGCTGCACGGCCTCAGCTCCTCTCCTCAAGCGATACGTGCACTGGTGCACACACGCGTCGGTTGCCCCTAGGTCAGTGGCGGCCGGGGTTCCGGTAGGGCAAGGTGGAGTGGCCAGCCTACCTTGATTTTGGCCAAAACAAATGCAGTATTTTTTTCTTAATAATTTGAGTGGCCATACGTTAGAAATAGACTTCGTTGGAAAAAAAATTATGCTTATTCTAGTGAATACTAGGCAAAACCGATTCCTAGCCAAAAACATGGACAATGCATGAGATGTAGTCTATTCTAGTTAGAGACCAACTCTTTTCTCTTTGCAATAGCTAATGGACGCGACTACAAAGTGGTCAGCCACAAAATAACTTTATGGTGTGGTAAGTTTCCGACCAGATTTATTTCTTTTTTTCTGGAAACCGAACCAAAACACAAACTTAGATTAAACGTCATGTTGTCCAATACCGGACAGCTCCAGCACGCCTCCCGCTTGGCTGGGGACCAGCTGGTGCCCTGGAAACAGCCTTAGTCCAGACAAAAAGTCAGCAACTACCACCTTCCGATCACATCTTCCTCTAGCAATCTCTTGAGCCGCCATGACCACAGAAGTAACATCGTCCAAGAAAACTTACAGGAAAATCTAAGTAAAAATTTGTCCATCTGAAGATTTACATTGCTGGTGCAAAGGGATTTGTGATTTGACGCCTGCTACCATGTAACCTTTACTCCCCCAACAAAAGGAACATGCATCTTTTTCTCTGTCTGGATCATAGATCTGATACGTACGTAAGTTACTTCCTCTAGATTATTTTTCCATATCAGTGTAAAAAGAAGATAGGTGATGACTTCAGGAAAATACATTTAGTAGAGGGAGAAAAAGTATGATCCGTTCAGAAGAGTGGAAGTAAGAATGGCATAGCATACATCCTTGTGGCAATTTGGTAGACAAGAATTGGTGGAAAAAGTAACTAACTGATGTACAGATTGGTAATGTACACGATTACAGAAAACAGAGATGTGTAAGTAACTTGCAAATATTGATCGATAATGGAGCAAGATGACAGTAACATTGATGGAAAAGTAACTCATTTGATGAAAATGGAATAAGATGGCAGAACTAACGAAGAAAAAGTAACTCAGTGAAAAATTGATTGGTAATGGAATACGATGGCAGAAATACTGATGGAAAATAACTTGGTCTGTAACAACTGGTGGAAAATAACTTGATAATGGAACAAGATGACACATATAGTTTTAGGATGAATCTTAAGCAAACTAAAAAGGAAGTTCATGCAAGAAAATCTTGAAACTGCATGAACCTGCCTTGTACACATATGAATCTAGGTTCTCCCAAACAAATTCATTAACTTTGTGACCTGTCCTACAGATGAGCGCATCTGAACCCAAATCATGTTACTTATCCAGTCCTTTTACTTCATAGCTGATACTCTTTGCAAAAAATCTGAGCCTGCATAAGAAATAGGGAAAAAGCTTAGATTGTTTGCGCAAATAAACATGCAGTTTTGTAGCTGTACAAGAATTCATGAAACATAGCAAGAAGTAATCCGGGGTTAGTTTCATGGGGTGGAGCTGTTGATGCACTAGTAGAAAACAGGCATTTGGTCAGGCACCTTTGGTCCCGGCTGTGTCCTAGGCCGGGACCCAAGGCCTGGCCACGTCGCCGTAAACGCTACAGCGTATGGCACCTAATGGTTCCGGTTCGTTAGGACCCAATTGTCCCGGCTCTTATCCCAAACCGGGACTAAAAGGTTTTGCGTCACGCGATGCCTGCGGTACCCCCTTTAGTCCCGGCTCGTATCCCAAACCGGGACTTAAAGTCAAACGCTTCGTTCCCGTGGAAGCCGATCGCGCGTCGCCATTACTTGCCGGCGTTGAAATCGAGCATCGCGCAGAATCCGAGCCGCGGGCGCCGGTGTGGCCAGCCACGGGAATTGATCACCGGTGGCTAACCCTGTTCATCTTCATCTTCCAGTGCTTTATATGCTCCACCATTCTTCACCATTGCCACACACACTCTCTCCATCCTCCTCTCCTCCACCATTTGCAAAAGCTCTCTCCCTCTTCGTCGATGGAGCACCTCGCGCGCAACCCGGCTCCTCGGACTCGGGTGTACCACCTCATGGCCGAAGGGATGGCTTTCAAGGTCATGGTCGCCCTCCGTGCAAGAAGGGTGGAGAAGTGGATCCACGGCGTGAAGAGGGACTTTCTCGACGCCGCAACAACCAAGTGCGTCGGCTTGGACTACGAGTTCACCGACCCTCGCGCGGGTGATCAGCGCACCGCCGTCCTTCAACTCTCGGTGACATCCGAGACGTTGGTGTTCCAGATTATTTATGTCGATGAAGTGCCACAAATTCTCAAGGAGTTCTTGAGGGACGGGAACATCAGATTCTACGGTGCCGCTCTCGGCAATGATATGAAAATGCTTCGTCCGTATTGCATTCATATCACTTATGCGTACGATCTCTAGAAGGTAGTCCCGAACCCCACCAACAAGCCCACTCCGAGTCTATATGATATGGCAAACTATACCATTGCGACAAACCTTGATAAGAAGAAGTACAAGAAGATGGACGTTGCCGCGCAAGAAAAAGAATATGAGCTCATTTTTAGATGGGTCAATTTTCCATTGAGGTACGAGCAAGTGCACTATGCTGCTCTAGATGCTCGCCTGGGCTTCGAGATTGCTAGGAGGCCTTGGATGCTAGTTGGCTACAATAGCCATGTTTATCGTCTCAATATTTAGATATGATGAGTAGATGGTGGTCTTCTATATTTGCATTAACTATGAATAATTATAATATATATGAACTATGTGTCTTTCAATATATATAAACTATGTGTCTTTCATATATATGAACTATGTGTTTTTCAATATATATGAACTATTTGTGTCTTTCAATATATATGAACTATGTGTCTTTCATATATATGAACTATATGTGTCTTTCAATATATATGAAGTATGTGTATTTCAATATATTCACTCCATGCCGCCTCCTCCACGTCCACCTCCATCACCATCGCGGTTTATATTATTTGTCCAATTACGGTATATATAGATTTCAAGATATTAATTATTTGGCCATATTATGAATAAAAACATAATTATTTCATATTCAAATCACTCACATTTTTCTAATAATAAATCATATATTATTTGTCCAATTGCGGTTTACAGATTTCAAGATATTAATTATTTGGCCATATTATATGAATAATGCATATATTATTTGATAATCATAATAAATTAATAAAAACATAATTATTTTATATTCAAATCACTCACATTTTTATAATAATAAATCATATATTATTTGTCCAATTGCGGTTTACAGATTTCAAGATATTGATTATTTGGACATATTATATGAATAATGCATATATTATTTTATAATAATAATAATAAATGAATAAAAACATAATTATTTCATATTCAAATCAATCACATTTTTCTAATTATAAAGAATATATTATTTGTCCAATTGTGGTTTATAGATTTCAAGATATTAAATATTTGGCCATATTATATGAATAATGCATATATTATTTGATAATAATAATAAATGAATAAAAACATAATTATTTAATATTCAAATCACTCACATTTTACTAATAATAAAGAATATATTATTTGTCCAATTGCGGATTTCAAGATATTAATTATTTGGCCATATTATATGAATAATACATATATTATTTACAATAATAATAATAAAATGAATAAAGCGTAATTTTTTCATATTCAAATCACTTACATTTTTCTAATAATAAATCTTATATTATTTGTCCAATTGCGGTTTACGGATTTCAAGATATTAATTATTTGGCCATATTATATGAATAATGCATATATTATTTGATAATCATAATAATAAATAAATAAAAACATAATTATTTCATATTCAAATCACTCACATTTTTCTAATAATAAAGCATATATTATTTGTCCAATTGCGATTTATAGATTTCAAGATTGGCCAATTTATATGAATAATGCATATATTATTTGATAATAATAATAATAAATTAATAAAAACATAATTATTTCATATTCAAATCACTCACATTTTTTCTAATAATAAAGCATATATTATTTTTCCAATTGCGGTTTATAGATTTCAATATATTAATTATTTTTCCATATTATATGAATCAGATGAAGCCTGGTGATCAGGGGGATACGTGAGCACCCCTTCTCTGCTCGACACGTGTCTAACGACATTAGCACTGTACATGCATCGCCGCGGTCCAGCGTGTCGAGTGGAAGGGCGGAGAGACGTGGGGAAGGTGCACGGTGACGAGCTTGGCCGGGGAGATGCTGGCGCGACCTCAGATGCGCGAGGTGGAGACCGGCGAGGTGGAGGTGGAGGCCGGCGAGTTCTGGCCGTTAGTGAGTGATACGTCCAAAACATATCTACTTTTCCGAACACTTTTGCTATTTTTTTTGCCTCTAATTTGTGTATTTTGGATACAACTAACACGGACTAACGCTGTTTTCATCAGAATTGCCCTGGTGTCCTATTTTTGTGCAGAAACTCAACTTTCAGGAAAAACCCCGGGAATAATTGCAATGGGCCTATTTTCACAGAAGATTGACGGAGCCAGAAGACGAGATGAAGGGGGGCCACGAGGAGCCCACACCACCAGGCGGCGCGGTGGGCCCCTGGGCCACGCCGGCCTATGGTGACGGCGCCTCGGCCAGCCTCCGACGCTCCCCTTTCAACTACTTAAGCCCTCCGACCTAAAAACGCGAGGGGGGTTCGACGAATTTGCCAGTAGACATCCAGAACTCCGCTGCCATCGCGAAACTCCGTCTCGGGACCAGAAACTCCGTTCTGGCACTCCGCCGGGACGGGGAATTGGAGGAGATCATCGCCATCATCACCACCGACGCCTCTCCATCGACCATCCATGTTTCCCCCATCCATGTGTGAGTAATTCCCCCGCTGTAGGCTGAAGGGGATGGTAGGGATTGGATGAGATTGTTAGGGCATAGTGTCTAGTATCTATAGATGGTACTTTTATGATATTATTGCAACTTGTTATGCTTAATGCTTGTCACTAGGGCACGAGTGCCATGATTTTAGATCTGAACATGTTATCAATTCATGATGATATTCATTGCTTTATGATCTTACCTGCAAGTTGTATACACATATTGCTATCCGGAACCCGAGGCCCCAAAGTGACAGAAATTGGGACAACTGGAGCGGAAGGCTGTGATATGAGGATCACATGTGTTCACTGAGTGTTAATGCTTTACTCCGGTGCTCTATTAAAAGGAGTACCTTAATTACCAGTAGATTCCCTAGAGGCCCGGCTGCCACCGACTGGTAGGACAAAAGATGTTGTGCAAGTTTCTCATTGCGAGCACGTACGACTATATCGGAACACATGCCTATGGTTGTTTAGTACTTGGATACTGTTTTATTACTATCTGCAAATGTCCTACCTTGATTGTTACATGAGTTCTCTCATCCATGCAGCGCCCGTTCATCCATCCATGTGCCTACAGTATTTTAATCCTGCTGTTTACTATAATCACTACTGTTGTCTTTGTTACATTTTTGCTTATATTTCACTACTGCTAATGCTATCAAACTGTTGCTACTGATAAACTCTTGCGAGCAAGTCTGTTTCCAGCTGCAGCTGAATTGACAACTCCGCTGTTAAGGCTTACAAATATTCTTTGGATCCCCTTGTGTCGAATCAATAAATTGGGTTTTACTTCCCTCGAATACTGTTGTGATCCCCTATAATTGTGGGTCATCAAGACTATTTTCTGGCGCCGTTGCCGGGGAGCATAGCTTTATTTGCAAGTTCACTTGGATTGATATTGTTCGCTGCAACTTCTCCATCATGGGTAAACCTCGCGATACTAAAGTCGCCATATTGCCATCCACTACAAGAAAAGGTACAACTCTGAGTACCTTTGCTGCTCTTGATTCACCATCTGTGATAAGTCAACTTGTTTCACCACCACAAGCTTCACATGCTGGTACTTCTGCTGAATCTGCAAATTCCTCTTATATTTTAATGATGCTTCTACTGTGCTTGATGATAGCGGTTTGTTAGGATCTTTTCTAGATGCTACAATTGCTAAGTCTAGACAAATTGAAAATACTGAAATTCCTAATGAAAATACTGTTACACCTGTTAATTCACCTGAGTCTGTTGAATACTCTAGTGATGATCTTGATGAAGATTATGTGGAACTTGATGATGATTTTATTGATAAATGTAACGCTACTACCGGTACAAGTAATATTAAAAAGCTTCTTGCACAACATACTGTTAGATATAAACTGTCTCCTGATACTAAGTTTGCCACATCTCCTATAAACATTAAGGATAAGGATTATGATTTTTCTCTTGATTTATCTCATATATCTATTGTTGAGAAAACACCTTTTTATGGTACTGAAAAAGAAAGTGCTGTAGAACACATGAATGAACTCTCTACTTTGAGTAGCTTGTTTTCTGATGATATCAAGAAGCGTACTTATTTTATTGCTAAAATTTTTCCTTTCTCATTAAAGGATGATGCTAAAACTTGGTATAATAGTTTGCCTCCTGATTCTATTGATAGTCCAAGTGGTTTGCTTGATATTTTCTTCCGAAAATATTTTCCTGCTAGTGCTCAACATATTGCTTTGCAGAAAATTTATAGTTTTGACCAGGAAGATGGAGAGAAATTGCCTGAAGCTTGAGAAAGGTTTTGCTCTCTTATCAGAGCTCGATCTGGACATGATTTGGAAAAGCATGACTTACTTGATATATTTTATAGTGGACTAACCATTGAGTCTAGGGCATACCTGGATAGTTGTGTTGGTTGTGTTTTCAGGAAAAGAACTCCAGACGATGCTGAAGAATTAATGGCTAGAATAAGCCGAAATCATGATGATTGGACTACACCTGAACCAACCCCAACACCAATATTGAAGAAGATGGGTATGATTAAATTAAATGATGAAGATATGAGGGAAGCCAAGAAATCTATTAAGGAGAAATATATTAAATCTGAAGATGTGAAGAATTTACCTCCCATAGAAGATTTATGTAAGATAACTCCCCCTTCATCCATGATTGAGGTACATTCTCTTCAACGCTTTGGTGAAGAAGATATTCCGTACTCAAAACCTCCTGCTCAATGCTTAGATGAGTTTGATAATTATGTTGTTAAGCAAGATAATTTTAATATGAGAGTAGAGAATCATTTAATGGAAAATTCTCAAGCTATTAGTAATTTGCATGATATTGTGGAGAGAACATCCAATGATGTTAAGATGCTTGTTAGACATTTTCATATGGTTCAAACTCAAATTGATCAACTCACTAAAGTGCAAAATGACTTGTTAAAAAATAGTTCTAAAGAAAAACATGCTTATGAAGTAACAACTAGAGGCGGTGTTTCTACTCAGGATCCTCTATATCCTGAGGGTCATCCCAAAAGAGTTGAACAAGATTCTCAACAAACTAAAGAAATTAGTGCTCCTTCTAAGAAAAAGAAAAAGAAACATAAAAATGTTGTAGAATCCTCTGAGCCTGTTAATGATCCTAATAGTATTTCTATTTCTGATGCTGAAACTGAAAGTGGGAATGAATATGATAAAGATAATAATAAGAATGATGCTTCTGATAAAGAAGAGGTTGAAGATGAACCTGAAAAGCATGCTAAAAATAAAAAGTATACTAAAGAAGATTGTATTGCTAAGAAACATGGTAATGAAAGAGAACCTTGGGTTCAAAAGCAACTGCCTTTTCCTGCTAAGAAACTAAAATCAAAGGAAGAAGAACACTATAATAAATTTTGTGATTGGATAAAACCTTTATTCTTGCAAATCCCTTTGACTGATGCTATTAAATTGCCTCCTTATTCAAAGTATATGAAAGACATTGTCTCTAACAAAAGGAAAATTCCTAATGAGGAGATTTCCACTATGCTTTCTAATTACTCTTTCAATGGCAAGGTTCCAAACAAGCTGGGAGACCCAGGTATACCGACTATCCCTTGTTCCATCAAGAATAATTATGTTAGAACTGCTCTATGTGATTTGGGAGCAGGAGTTAGTGTTATGCCTTTTTCTCTTTACAAGAGACTTTATTTAGATAAGTTCATACCAACTGATATATCTTTGCAAATGGCTGATAAATCCACTGCTATTCCTGTTGGTATATGTGAGGATGTTCCTTTTCAAGTTACTAATAATTGCTTAATATTAACTGATTTTGTTGTGTTGGAAATGCCTGAAGATGATAATATGTCTATTATTCTTGGAAGACCTTTTCTTAACACTGCAGGGGCTGTTATTGATTGCAATAAAGGAAAAGTTACTTTCAATGTTGATGACAAGGAGCATACTGTTTATTTTCCCAAGAGGATTG
Organism: Lolium rigidum; assembly: GCF_022539505.1. Classification (NCBI taxonomy): domain Eukaryota; kingdom Viridiplantae; phylum Streptophyta; class Magnoliopsida; order Poales; family Poaceae; genus Lolium; species Lolium rigidum. The sequence goes on along the minus strand of NC_061514.1, from coordinate 49,314,681 downwards.
ATAAAGTACGTGGAGTTAATACAATTTCTAATTTGAGAACTATCAAAGTGGGAGTTATTGATTGTCCTATATATGAGCCTAAACAAGGATATCAAAATATTATGATTGGATCCATATCAATACAATATAAGGTAACATGATTGATTTGAGATTTATTTCTTCTTATATCATGTAAAAATTATTTGGTGGCAAGATTTGATCAACCTTGTTAACAAGTACATTTTATATGCATAGAGGAGCTAAACAACATTTCTTTCTTTCTCCACTTGTTTTACTTGCTGTAGTACTACTTATTTTGCAAGATGCTTTAGTTGTTTAGAAGTTTGAAAATCTTTTTCTGTCCGGAAATAGTAATTTTAACACCCAGAAATGTGCATTTTTCAAAGTTTTCAAAAATTTACAAAAATTATACCGTTGGTCTTATTTTTCGAAATGCAACCTGGGAGTGACTGGAGCTGACCAGTGGGGCACCCCAGGGCTGCCCCCATGTGTCGGCGCGGCCAAGGAGGGGGGCGCGCCACTCTGTGGTGAGGGCCCCTCCTGGCCCCACTTAGTCATCCCTTCCACTCATTCTACTCTCTCTCCCGAAAAAACTCGTACCAGTTCGTTCTCACTCACGTTTTCGCCCAAGAGCTCAGGATTTCTCGATCTCTTTTCTCAGCCCAGATTTCTGTCTGAAATTTGGCACATTTGCTCTCCGGTATGTGACTCCTCCGATTATCCAAATAGAATTTTGTTTGATTGAGTATATCTTGAGTATTTTGCTGCTGTAGGTGACATGTTAAGTGAGCTTGCATGCTTGTTCTAAGTTGTAAAAACTAGTTTTGATGCATGTTTAGTACTCTACCAGGTTCCTATAGTAGTTTCCCTCATTTATATGTCTCCAAATCAACTTTTATAATGTTTGTTGAAAAATTTCAGAAAAGGAAGATGCATAACTATACCTTTGGAGAAGTGTTCGAAAGGGATACGACAAGCACGGGGAGGCCCTCAAGGCCAGCCACTCGAGTTAGACGATCCTATGATGAGGACGTCATTTCCATGCTATGACTTTTTGCGTAATGCAGGGCTACTTGATGACTTCTTGTTCCTCATCAATAATGTGGGCTTATCTACCTATATGAGAGATGAGAGCAGTCAATACTACAGGCTAACTAAAATCTTTGTTGAAAGCTTTAAATTCAACAACGCACACTTCTCACCATCAGTTAAATTTAGGATTTATGACAGGCCTGTTACTATGAAGTTGAAGGATTTTTGTGTTGCATTGGATATTACTCCTGTAGATACAGCGAAGAAGATCGAGAACAGTCCCAAAGCTTTGACGGAGCTCTATCGAGAAGTCACCAATGATGATAGCCGCACCATTCAGCGCGGCAAGATAAGGAACATTCAACTCCCTGCCATTAGATATTTCACTTACTATCTTGCTACTAGCATTCTTGGTAGGGAGAACACTAGCAACATTTCTAGTTATCATCTTGCTTTTCTAGTTGTTGCACTTACTGGAAGTACACCTTATCATCTTGGTGCTCTCATTGCTCGTCGTTTATCCAATAAGGGACCTATTTTTGGAGGAATTGTTGCCTCACGTATTATTGCATATCTAGATCTTCCTCTTGATCCTAGTGATGAGAAAGTAACTCCTATTAGGCTTGATATTGCTGCTATGAAGAGTCACCAATTTGTCACAACTGACTCTAGTTTAGAAAATATTGTCTATAAAATGTTGTTTATTGACGGGGATGAGAGGGAAATCCCTTTGCCGCAGGCCGATTTGTTCAGTGTTCACAGGAAACCGTGGTCACGCTCCAAGGAAGAGGTGGATGAGCAGCTGAGGATACGTGGTTTCCACCAGCAGCATGACTCCGAGGACGCCGAGCCCTCCGACAGGTACAATGTCACGTATCCTGGTGCATCTTCCAGCACATACCAAGAACAGGATCCTTCTTCGTCATACTACGGACGTGCCACCTCATGGGCACCGTGGGGTTGATCTCCGCTTAGGCCAAAAGCCTAAACTTGGGGGGAGGTATGCCGGCATCACTCATTCATTGCATATTACAATTGTCGGATACTTGTACATACTTGTTTCACTTCTTAAGGTGGTTTCTAATAAGAGGGAGATGATATTTGGGGAAGTGCTGTCTAAAAACAGATTCTGGACTGACACTAAAAAAAATCCTAAAAACAGCCAGAACATTATTTTGAGAAGCCAAATTTTTTTCATGTTCCCCAGGTTATTATCTAACTTTCATTAGTTGAGCACTTCTCGAGTTGAACAGCGGAAGATTTTCGTAAAAATTGATTACTGTACTGTTGTCAAGTTTGACGGATTTCTGCTACTTTGTGTTTATGTGACTCTTTTAGTTTTCATTCTCTTGTTTTTGCTTTGTTTCTTTCCTAAAACACAAAAAGACCAAAAATATTTCTGTTGTTTCTCTTTACCATTTGTTTATTTTGGTTTCTTGTTCCTATTTTGTTTTATTTGCTATCGTTGGTTTGCTATGAGAAAATCCAAAAAGATTTTGCTTTGTTTGCCTGTTTCCTTTCGTTCTTGTTTCCAATTCGAAAACACCAAAAATATTTGTTGTTCTTCTTTGGTTTTGTAAAGTTTATTATGGAGTTCAGCGGTCTCCGGTGGATGGAGTTTGGTTTTCATTTCATATTATTCAAGCTACACAAGTGAAAGGCAATAATGACGATCTACGACAACTCGACTGTGGTGAGAGGCTGGTATGAACTCTATTTGTTTTCATTTTTGTACATATACTCATCCATGTAAGCATGCTTAGTTGGTTCATGTGAGTTATATGTCATTTAATGAAGTCTAGTAGTTCATGATCTCTCATGTTTAGCTCCAATTTATTAATATGAGTAGCATGTCATAAATATTTGCCTGCATTGTTTTATTCATAGATAGGTATGACATTGTGGTATCCTCCTCTGAATAATTCATTTGAATCGACTTGGCACATGCTCACGCATGCATATGACTGAACAAAAGTCAATTAAGCCTCGATGATTTACTTTGCCTCGAGTTCTTGTATCACTTTTATGCCTTCGTTAATTTATTTTGTCGCAAGCATGATTATGACAGTTACTGCTCTCTTGATTGTCGCTTCCCAGTCTATTGCTAGCCTTCACTTGTACTGAGTGGGAATGCTGCTTGTGCTTCCAAACCCCTGAAAACCAAGTTATTCCAAAGTGTCCACCATAAGTACCTATGCATGGCATTTCAAACCATTCCAAGTAAATTCTCATGTGCTACCTTTAAACCTTCAAAATACTTCTCAATTTGTGTTGATGTTTTATAGCTCATGAGGAAGTATGTGGTGTTTTATCTTTCAACCTTGTCATTTACTCCTGACAGACTTTCATCAATGGACTAGTGGTACATCCGCTTATCCAATAATTTTGCAAAAAGAGCTGGCAACGGGGTTCCTAGCCCTAATTAATCAACTTTCATCAATAATTCTCTTCACATGTTTTGCCCTGATTTATCAGTAAGCAACTTAATTTGCAAATAGACACTCCTCCATGGTATGTGAATGTTGGAAGGCACCCGAGGATTCGGTTAGCCATGGCTTGTGTAAGCAAAGGTTGGGGGGAGTGTCATCCGTAATGAAACTAAAGTACGTGTGTAAACAAAAGAGAAGAGGGATGATTTACCTTGCTGGTAGAGATAACGTCCTTCATGGGAGCCGCTCTTGAAAGTCTGGTTAACGAGGTAGTTAGAGTGCCCACTACCATTCGTTGACAACAACAAACACCTCTCAAAACAATTTTACTTCTGTTTTAAAAATGAAAAGCTCTAGCACATGTTAATCCCTGCTTCCCTCTGTGAAGGGTCAATCTTTTACTTTTATGTTGAGTCACCATTCTTTCTTTGAGCACATTCTTGAGAGCACAACTGTCGTTCTTAGTATAATATGGTTGTCCCAAAATATAGTTAGCTGTAGTATAATTTTGATGCTATTATCTTTGATAATCTCTACTTCTAGTCTTTCCATGAATTCTAGAGGTGCCTGGGCATTTATGTTTTGTTGTACAAATACGGGCAAGCGAGATACCACTTTATCATATCTTTTTATGAACATTGCAATCCTGCTGATAGACATGATTCATGATGCTTATTATTAATTGTTGGTATCTTTTCCATGATTGACATAGCTATTAGATGATTTTATTTGCATGTATCTTATTATGAATTGCCTGAGTACTTGTCCATATCATGAGAATATTTATATCATATGAGCAAATGCGTTCGTGAAAGTTCTTTTATCGCACTCATTTGTTAACTGAATTGCTTGAGGACAAGCAATAAGCTAAGCTTGGAGGGAGTTGATACGTCCAAAATGTATCTACTTTCCCGAACACTTTTGCTATTGTTTTGCCTCTAATTTGTGTATTTTGGATACAACTAACACGGACTAACGCTGTTTTCAGCAGAATTGCCCTGGTGTCCTATTTTTGTGCGAAACTCAACTTTCAGGAAAATCCCCGGGAATAATTGCAATGGGCCTATTTTCACAGAAGATTGACGGAGCCAGAAGACGAGACGGAGGGGGGCCACGAGGAGCCCACACCACCAGGCGGCGCGGTGGGCCCCTGGGCCACGCCGGCCTATGGTGACGGCGCCTCGGCCAGCCTCCGACGCTCCTCTTTCGACTACTTAAGCCCTCTGACCTAAAAACGCGAGGGGGGTTCGACGAATTTGCCAGAAGACATCCAGAACTCCGCCGCCATCGCGAAACTCCGTCTCGGGACCAGAAACTCCGTTTTGGCACTCCACCGGGACGGGGAATTGGAGGAGATCATCGCCATCATCACCACCGACGCCTCTCCATCAACCATCCATGTTTCCCCCATCCATGTGTGAGTAATTCCCCGCTCGTAGGCTGAAGGGGATGGTAGGGATTGGATGAGATTGGTCATGTAATAGCATAAGATTGTTAGGGCATAGTGCCTAGTATCCGTAGATGGTACTTTTATGATATTGTTGCAACTTGTTATGCTTAATGCTTGTCAATAGGGCCCGAGTGCCATGATTTCAGATCTGAACATGTTATCAATTCATGATGATATTCATTGCTTTATGATCTTACCTGCAAGTTGTATACACATATTTCTGTCCGGAACCCGAGGCCCCAAAGTGACAGAAATTGGGACAACCGGAGGGGAAGGCTGTGATATGAGGATCACATGTGTTCATGGAGTGTTAATGCTTTGCTCCGGTGCTCTATTAAAAGGAGTACCTTAATTACCAGTAGATTCCCTAGAGGCCCGGCTGACATAGGCATCCCAAATGGGCCTGCCAAAGATGGTACCCGGGGTTTAATGAAGGCCCACTACCCGAAGAATAAGAAGGTTCGAGAGCCCAAGATATATTAAGGAAAGATAGAGTTGTAATAGGAAGTGTTGTTTGTAATCCGGCGGGATGAGTTAGAAACCGTCCGGACTGCGTAAACTTGTATAGCACGAATCCCTCGGCTTCACCTCATATATAAGGGGGAGTCGAGGGACAAAGAATCAACCGAATCATTGTACGCAAACCCTAGTTTTCACAATCGTCGAGTACTTTTCGGCTGAAACCTTCGAGATCTACTTACCCTCTACTTCTAACTAAACCCTAGCCTACAATCCATAGGCATTGACAAGTTAATCCCTTGTCAATTGGCGCCGTCTATGGGAATTAGAGGCGTAAGGAGCTGATCTCGATGGCACGCTCAAGATCTTCGACATCGTCAACCGCAAGCAACACAATGGATCGAGGTAAACAGATCGCTACTGGTCTTGTCGATTTTGTTCCTCACCCACCCTCCCGTTTGGATGCATATGCGTATACGGCGGAGCCCATGGAGATGACGTTCGGAAGGTTCCACTTTCGCGTCGAGAAGGAAGGATCGTATCGTGTCGAGATTCCGATTTCGTCGGGATCATCAGTGGCCGATTCCGATTTTTCAAGCTATGCATCGTCAAACGAGTCAGGAGAAGAAGAAACCTCGGCGACACGCTACGTCAGTATCAGAGCAAGAGAGAAACTCGCCAAGATCTTCAACGACATATCGTTTGAGTCATCTGCGGACTCGTATATAAGCGATGGCTCAAGCGATGTCGACAGTCATGACTTCATCGACAAATCTCTCACGGTGGGCAAGGTCTTCATCAATCTCAACGATGATGTCACCAAACCCAACATAGATCCGAGTACAAGGTATCATCAGATTTACGCCATTGAAGGTCAAGAGGAGACATGCGAGGCTTTCGACGGTTTGGGAAATCCATACGTCGATCCCTCCAATCTGCGACAAGGCTTGGGCAACAAATACGTCGGGCCGAGCCGCGAGATAGAGTTCAACTTTCACAAGCAGCGTGGGACGGAGCTGCGAGAGCTATGAACGGCACGGAACCAATGGCTACCACAGCCACACCGGAAGAATTGCAAGCATATCAATATAGGCTCGCACGAGCTGCCGGGGAATTGGAAAAACGAGACGGCTGAGTTGAACGAGGAGAAAGGAGGCAGCTACGCATCCGGCGAGGAGAAGGGCAGATTTAAGTCGACAATCTAGAACTACGGGTGATAGCCATCGGGAGGCGCGGAACAGAGCAAGATCAAGGCTGCAACACATACCCGAGGCAGAAAGAGAACACTTGGTTCAAAACCTCGACATGTCCTTTATGTCGATAGATACAAGAGGAAACATCATCCCTAAGACACCAGAGGCTGGGTATATGGCGACACATGCTTTTATCCTTGCATCTAAACCACCTCCGGGTGACCCAAGGGAAACAACTGTACAATATGGCGGTAGCGGGAGTTGGAGCTATGGGGACGGCGTTTATATCAACGCCTCCCGAAGGAGTGGCAAGGCAAAATAGTCCGCGACCCGCGGCGGCAACGGCGGCGGCACACGAAGGGCCAAGTGGAGCAAGAGACACAGCAGCACAAGCAAGAGTCGACAGAGCGCGGCAAAGCAGAAGGGATCATCGGCAATCCCCAGAACTTAACGACGAAGATATGTGCGGCTTACCATGCTTCACGAGGAGAGTCCGAAAAACGCGAGTCCCCTCAGGATTCAAGTTACCCGATAATTTCAAGAAATTCGACGGCCTTCAAGATCCAGAGGATTGGCTAGTCGACTATCGCGGAGACGGTGAAGCTGACGGGAGGAACTAGGGCAACAGCCATGCAAAGCATCCGAGGTGCACACGAGTGGTGCCGCACGATCATGGATAAAGAAACTCGCTCCGGGATCCATCGACAGGCTGGGAAAGTTTCGAGGACGTGTTCGTCAAGAACTTCAGATCCACGTGCAAAAAACCCGCATCGTTAGAGGAGTTGAGAGCGTGTCGACAAAAGCCAGATGAGCCAATGAGAAAGTACATCCAGAGGTGGAATATCATCAAAAACTCGGCGAGAAAACATATCGACGAGAGAGCAATAGATGCGTTTGTCGCGGGAGTCGGGCGTGGAGACTTTGTCGAGGATTTGGGAAGGACCAATCCAAGGACGGTATCCGCGTTGATGGAGATAGCAAATAAATGGGCAGATGGAGAAGACGCTGTCCACAACAAACGACACAGGTCGCCGAGAGGAGGACCGTGGTCGAAACTATCAACCGAGGCGAAGATTTCCTCGGACGTACCAGAACTACGACGCCCCGGGACAAATTTCGGCGGGTTTTCGGACAAATACGGGAGGCAACGAGAGATGATTACCGGAGAAGCGGTGAACAGCGAGGTGATAATAGGGATGATTCACGCAACGAGGCAAAATAGTGGGCCGAGGTTTCCAAGACCTTTCGTGTCCCCGAGGAAATGCTGAACGGACCGTGCCGGATGCACTTCTTCCTCGACGGCAACGGGAAAAGACGGTCGGGGCACTGCGAGAAAGGCTGTCGAAATTTTCGGGCAATGTTCGGATACGCGAGAAAATGCTCACGCTCGAGCAGCACGAGAGAAACCCTCGGGAGCCTAGGAGCGAGGTTCATCTACCGCCACCTCCCGCGATTACGAGAGGACAATCGACACCGGCTAAGAATAGCGGCAGCACTTGCACCACCACCCTATGTTGATCCTAACTCCAACGGAGCGGTGTTGATGATTCGGAAGGGAAGGCCGTCCAATAGAGCTCAAAAAGTAATCTCACGACGGGTGTTTATGGCGGAGAAAATGCCTCCACCAACGGTTGAGTACCTTAATTGGTCGGGACAAGATATCGGCTTCACAATAGCGAGATCATCCGCGGCAAGTTCCTCGACCGGGGCGGTCGGCACTTATTACGCCGGCGGTTATCGCGAGGATTTGATGTCTCTCGAGTGTTCATAGACGGCGGCAGCAGCTTGAACCTCATGTATGCGGATACATTGAGGAAGATGAACATATCCTTAGCAAACTTGAAACCAACAGACACAAGATTCCACGGCATCACACCAGAGAAACCAAGTTATCCATTGGGAAAAATCAATCTCGATGTTCAATTTGGGACCCGAGAAAATTATAGAATCGAGAAGCTCGAATTTGAAGTCGTGGATTTTCCATCACAATACCACGCTCTGTTGGGACGACCAGCATATGCTAGATTTATGGCAGTACCACACTATACATACCTGTTGTGGAGGTTGCCGGACCAAGAGGACCAATCACGGTCAAGGGAAGCTTTGCCTTAGCCGATAAGTGCGACAAGGATTTTCACGAGGTTGGCGAAACTTTCGGGATGCAAGCCGAGTACTTGGCGTCAAAAAGCATGACTGATTACGACGTACTGCCCGGACGTTGGAAGGGCAAATAAAGAATCAACTTTCAACACGAGAGAAAAATTCTAAGGAGGTGCGGATTCACCCGACGGATCCAAAAAAGACGACATCTATCGCAAACGATATGGATATCGCATAGGAAAGCGCGCTCGTCAAGTTCCTCCGTGAGAACTGGAAAATCTTTGCATGGTGTCCAGCTGACATGCCAGGAGTACCCAGGGAACTTGCCGAGCACCACCTAAATTTGGATCCAACGGCGAAACCAATCAGACAACCTTTGCGGCGTTTTTCGGAACCAAACCGCAAAGCCATGCTTTCAGAAATAAATCGACTCGAAGAAGCTGGTTTTATCAGAGAAATATCTACAGAAGCCACATGGGTAGCTAACCCAGTGATGGTGCCGAAGAAAAACACGACAGTCCTTCGCATGTGCGTCGACTTTACGTGTCTCAATAAACATTGTCCTAAGGATCACTTTCCCCTCCCAAGGATCGATCAAATTATCGACTCCACGGCAGGTTGCGAACGTCTTTCCTTCTTGGATGCATACTCTGGTTATAACCGGATCAGATTAAAAGAAGATGATGAAGCCAAGACAGCGTTTATTACACCTTACGGCGTGTTTTGCTACAAGACAATGCCCTTTGGTCTAAAAAATGCGGGAGCAACATATCGAGAGGATGATGCGAAGTGTTTAGCAACACGGATCGGGAAAAACGTGCAAGTATACATCGATGATGTCGTCATAACATCAAAAAAGGGGACAACGTTGATCGAGGATCTCAAAGAAACTTTTGACAACCTCGACAAATTCTGCCTCAAAGCTGAACCCGACGAAGTGTTCTTTTGGCGTCCCGGCGGGAGAACTTACGGGGTTTCTAGTTTCGGCAAGAGGGATTGAAGCAAATCCCGACAAAATACAAGCCATAGTAACAATGAGAAAGCCAACAAAGTTGAAAGAAATACGGCGACTAAGCTGGGCGAGTCGCGGCTTTGAGCGAGGTTCGTCGCCGAGGTTAGGAGAAAAAGCGTTACCATTTTATGCGGCGATAAAACAAGGAGATAAATTCCGAGTGGAACGAAGAGGCCGACGAGCTTTCGAGGATCTGAAGCGAAAAATCTCGACACCACCAATCCTGGTGGCTCCAAAGGAAAAGGAACCTCTCCTGCTATATATTGCAGCCACGCCCCAAGTGGTTAGCACGGTATTAGTTGTCGAAAGAGAAGAAGAAGGGAAAATCCATGGAGTGCGGCGGCCGGTATACTTCGTGAGCGAAGTCTTGTCACCTTCAAAACAAAGGTACCCTCAGTACCAAAAACTAGCATATGGAGTGTTCACGACAGCACGAAAATTGCGCCACTATTTTTCGGCACACCCGATCATAGTGGTCAATGAAGCTCCCTTATCAAATATATTGAATAACCCAGAAGCTACGGGTCGTGTCTCCCTTTGGGGAATAGAACTTTCCCCTCGGGACATCACGTATGAAAAAAGAAAAGCAATAAAGTCGCAAATACTGCCAGACTTCATCGCGAGAATGGATGGAGTTGCAAAATACGGGACCTCCAGATTTATCGAGAACTTGGACCATGAACTTTGATGGGTCCAAGAGACTAGAAGGAGGCTGGCGCGGGAGTAGTACTCATATCACACTGAAGGCGACAAATTGAAGTACATCCTCCGGATGACGTTCCTTAACGCATCTAACAATGAAGCGAGAATATGAGGCTCTCATACACGGGATGAAGATGGCAAAAGCACTGCGGAGCAACTCGATTAAAAATCTTTGGCGACTCACAGTTGGTGGCTCAGCAAGTTATGAACCAATGTGATGCAATCAATGATAGCATGATGGCATACAAGGAGGTGTACAACGAGCTTGAGAAGTTATTCGATGGATGCGAAGTAAATCATATTAGCGAGGTTGAGCAACGACGAAGCCGACGTTCTTGCAAACATCGGGTCACGGTGCCTTCCGGTCCCGCCAGGTGTATTACGGGAAGAGATAACGAGAGAGATCCACTAAGCCAACAAAGTCAAAAAAGAAGGAGAAGAAACCCTCGGGAGCTGCCAAGGAAAAGCAAGAGGACGAAGAAGAGGATCGAGGACTTGGTCATGGTGATACGGATACCGTGGATGCAGCCGTACATATCATACATCATGAGGAAAGAAATACCCGATGATCCGGTTGAAGCAAGGCGAGTAATTCGACGCTCCAAAGCTTTTACGGTGGTCAAGGGAGAATTGTATAAGCGAAGTATTTCGGGCGTTTTGCAAAGGTGCGTTACACCCGAAGAAGGAAGAATAATCCTGAAGGATGTACACGAAGGAATATGTGGCCACCACGCAAGTAGTCGAGCTATCGCAGCCAAGGTTTTCGGGCAGGATTCTGCTTGGTTGACGGCAATCGAGGACGCCAAGGACATAGTAAGAACTTGCGACGCATGTCAAAGGTTCGCCGCAAAACCTCACTCTCCGGCGGCGAGCTAGCACCAATACCATTGTCTTGGCCCTTTGCTCAATGGGGACTTGATATGGTGGGTAAGTTACACAAATCCTGGCCGGGAGGAAAGGAGTACATGCTAGTAGGCTGTCGATAAGTTTACAAAGTGGATAGAAGCGAAGCCGATAAATTCACCGAGATGGAGCATCCGCGATAAAATTCGTAAAAGGCCTCGTCTTCAGATTTGGAGTGCCCCACGGCATCGTCACAGACAACGGCAGCAACTTCACATCCCATGAATTCAAAGATTATTGCGAAGAGGTGGGTATTAAGCTGAACTTTGCGTCAGTTGCACATCCTCAAACCAATGGGCAAGTCGAGAAAGCCAATGGCATCATCTGCAATGGTATCAAGAAGCGCTTGTTAGGACCCTTTGGAAAAAGCTCGACATACCTGGCCGGAAGAACTACCAAGCGTGTTGTGGAGCATCCGAACAACACCAAACACGGCAACGCAGGAAACTCCGTTTTTCTGGTTCATGGAGCGAGAGCGAGTACTACCAATCGAGATAGAGCACAACTCTCCACGTGTCGCTGAATATGATGAAGAAACGTCGAGAAGAGTGCTAGAAGACGACGTCGACGCACTTGATGAAGCTCGAGATGAAGTATTATCTCGGGTAACCAAATATCAACGGGACTTGAAGAATTACCACGGTCGACGTTTGCGGCCAAGATCTTTTCAGGTGGGAGACCTAGTTCTTCGGCTCACGCAAAAAAGTCATGAAAAACTCGAGTCACCATGGCTTGGCCCTTACATTGTCACGGAAGTAATTGGAGGAGGAGCATACGGAATAAAGGACAAGAAGACGGGGGTGGAGGAGCCAAACCCCTGGAACGTGGCGCAACTTAGGCGTTTTTACGCCTAGAGTCAAAATATAGTCTTTGTAAAGCTTCAATGTCTTGAAACGCCCGCGAGTTTTCGGACGCACTCTTTTCCTTTTTCGGGGCACCGAGTGGGGCCGGAGAAGGTTTTTAATGAGGCGGGCTCGCGGTGCTTGCAATATAATAAAGATAGTGACAATATAACTTTTCTTCTTTATCGACATGACCAAAGTCTTCGCTCAGAGCGAATTTCAATATAGTTCATCGACAAAAGGAAAAACTTGCCTTGGTATTCAAATACCTCGTGAGTCAACAAAAATACAAAATAGTGCTCAATAAAAAGCTTGGGGGCTCATATTCGCCTTAAATATATAAATGCCTTGGTTCAAAACCTCGCAAGTATACAAATATAGTAAAGAGTCACCGAAACACTCGGGGGCTAAACAAACGAGAGAAATATAATGATTGCTTTACAATATAGTCATGGATTACAAAGAAGAAATATCTACAAGAAGAAACTAACTAGTCTTGATTCAATATGTCATCAAGAGTAACCACTGTTTTCCTCGGGAGCGGCACCAAGAAAATCGGCATAATGGCCATCGGCAAAAAAGTCGGCATCCATCCGAAGTAGGTCCTCAATCATTTCTTCGGCTATAGGCGTAACCTTCGTGTTAATCCTGTCAACACCAACTCTCCGCCGTTTTACTTTTTGGTGAACCTTCTCGACAACCTGGGTAAGGTCAAGCTTCGAGTGGCAGATTTGGAGCATGATAAGAGCAAATGCGGCGCCGGCTACTAGTTGAGCTTTGACAAAATCATGGATCCTGCGAGCATCCTTGAACCTTTCCATCAATTCGGGAAGAGTTTTTGGTTGGACGTTGCGAGGAAACATGGAGTTGTAAACCATGGACAAGGTCTTGGTACGAAGTCGAGGAAATCGCGAGTTTGAGAGGCGCGATCTTGAAATCGACAATTTGGCGGGTCCTTTCCGGGGTAGCCCAAAACAAAGAACCATGGTCCAAGGAGAGATTAACAAGGAGGGTTGTCCTAGCATTCACCCTTTCTTCCTCGGCGGCGGCATCGGTAAAGGCACCTATCAAAACAAAAAAGCGGAAACCTTCAAAGAAACAATAGTATGCAGATAAAGGATATCGGCGGATGAAACGAGGCATACCCGACATATACGCACCGGCTTCATTCATTAATTCGAGCATGAAATTTTCTCGAATAGTCGCCTTTTCAGCCTCGGAAGCGGCAATTTCCTTAGCGGCTACGGCCTCGCGAGCTTGTTGAAGAGCAATTTTTTCGGCTTCGGATGACTTACGAGATTGCTCCATCATCACAAGTGTTTGCTTCTTCGCATACTGAAGTTGTTGCCGAAGTTCATCCGAGTTCTTGCGACAAGGTATCGTCGACAGGAGCGGTATCACCAAAAGCTTTCCTCGCGCGGGAAGAAGAAGGCGAAACATTGGAAGGAGCGAGAAGATGGAGTATAGTTATCAAATATCAAGCTGAAAAATAAACAAGACAACATCAAATAACAAGCAAAGATAGAAGTCTTCATTAATCTCTTGGAATAATTACAAGGGCATTACGGTGGAGTTAAGAAAGTACGTGTCGCCAAATGACTACTTTGGCGACGAAGCAAAAGAAACAGAAAGAAAAACGAGAGGCATGCAACTAGACCTCCGGCCTCGAGGAGCTAGGAGTTGAAGGCGGCTTGATCCCCGGATACGCCAAGATCTTCTTCGTGTTGGGCTTGGCCGCCTTGATCGGCGACCTCCATCTTGACTGCTCTATCGGCGGGTGTCGCCAACCTTCATCCAATCAAGCGTACGGTTGGCTATCGGCAACCGGGGCAACGATACTCTCGACGACAACCTTCATATTCTCCTGACGCATCTTCAATCCCGAGGTCTTCCGAAGCATTAAACATCTTGGCGAGGTTAAGGAAAGTTGCGGGTTCCTCTTTCTACGGGAAGAAGTAAGGGAACAACGCCGATAATCCTGCACTAGCATTTGCCACGCCTTCACGAATTTCGCGCCCGTGAAACTCCAGAAGAGAAAGTGCGTCAAGGAGAGGATCGTTGACGGGATTATCCAGATCAAAATCCTGGTTTGTTTGGGCTGCCATACGAGACAAGACATCAGTCAACAACCAAGAAACGAGGAAGTGCGGTAAAATAAAAGGGATTGATAATATTACTCGGAGTACGTCGACTTTGCGACTTCAAACGCTTGAGGATTCCTTCGTCACGAGAAGCTTGTGCAGCTTTGTGCTCATCCAAGGCAGTTGTCGCATCCTCAAGTTTCTTCTGCGGTTCCTCGACACCGGCGGCTTTCGCCTTAGCTTCATCGGCTTCGACCTTGGCTTTGCTAGCGGCGAGTTCGGCTTTCTTGCGAGCCGCCTCACTTTGCTCAAGTTTTTGAGCCGGTGCGTCGGCGCGTTCGTTAGCCTCTGCAAGTTTCTCTGTCGAGATATGGAAAAAAGAGAGAAGAAAGATCAAAAAATCGCGGCAAGTAACGGGAGTGACAAATTAAGGAAAAACGACAAGTATGAAAGTCGTTACCTTCGGCTCTATTAGCATATTCACGGTACCCAATAAATTGGGAACCGATGCGGAGAAGATCCTTGATCATAGGCTGTTCAACGTGAACACAGTAAGAGAAACATCGGCATAAAAAAAAAAAAAAAAAAAAAAAAAAAGATGTGAAGAAACAAAATAAAGAAAATATAGATGTCGACAAACTTACATCATCTAGGAGCGGGGCGACGAACTGCCCAAGCGAGGGCGGGATCAACAATCTTTTCAACTCGTGCCCTTTTTGGTGAAGGGGCACGGGGGCTCGAAGGAGTAGATGTATCAACATTTTGTTGAGGAGGCGACGATTCCTCCCCTTCAAGCTGGTTTTTACGAAATAACTAAAGTATGTGACGTGCTCGTTCGAGCAGCCACATCTAAAGTTGGTGTTTCTTCATCATCAACGTGACAAAGTAGTGGCAGCATAAAAGCAAGGCAAAATAAAATTCTTCAAATAAAAAAGGAAAAGAGCAAGGAACCTACGAGCTGATGATACTCTCGATGTATGGATCATAAGCTGCTTTTCGAGGTGCGAGGAGCGGTTTCTT
Organism: Lolium rigidum; assembly: GCF_022539505.1. Taxonomy (NCBI): domain Eukaryota; kingdom Viridiplantae; phylum Streptophyta; class Magnoliopsida; order Poales; family Poaceae; genus Lolium; species Lolium rigidum. Next base: position 49,299,458 of record NC_061514.1, on the reverse strand, counting down.
CGGGTTTCGAGGTCCCGGAATCTTCGGCATTGCTCCTTTTCCTTTTGCTCTTCGGAGAAACGAGCGGGAGGAGGAGATTGCGCTGATGTTGTATCTTCGGAGGCAGCATCCTTCTCGGTAGATCCCGCAGATTTTCGAGAATCTGCGGGTTCATTCACAAAAGAGGGGTCTCTGGTTGACATCATCGACAACGGCTCTTTCTTCGACCTCTCCATCCTCAGGAAGAGGAGGAAGGGAAGCCATAGTAGGATGATTCTACAAAGAAATAGTGACAAAAGAGAATAAGTGAGATACCACTGCAAATAAGATACGAGGAACAGTTCAAAACAAGATAAAACTTCGAGAAGACAAAATACCTCGGGAAGAGGATTGGAAGCCTTGTATGGTTCCACTCGACGGGAGGAGGGAATAGGATCCTTCTTGCCTAATCGAGAAATTCTTCGAACCAATTTTTCCAAGTCCTTTACGGAAAGATCACTTGGAGATTCTGTTGGCGTCATTTTCACCGAGAATACGTCCAAAGGGGATTTTTGCGAGCACTGAAGAGGCTGCACTCTAATCCTAAGGAAGTAGGCGGTAATTTGAACACCGAGATAGCTCTTTGCCTCGAGTGTTTTGAAGATGACGGATACGAGCCATGAGCGCCTCTGTCGCTTTTTCTCTTCTTCGAAGCTTCGGCATCCCGAGAACGGCGACGCTGAATCACGGCACTTCCGTCGAAAGGAACTATGTTGTGCTCCACGGAATTGGCGCTTTCTTCGTGGATGTAGAGCCACTTTTTGCGCCATCCTTGGACGAGAATCGGGAAACTTGACGTCGAAATAATCGACATCAGTCCGAACACGAGATAACAACGCCACCTATGTTATAAGTGACGTTGTGGGAGCCATTACGGCGGAGGCGAGAAAATGCGCTTCCACGAGCCCAATTGGGAGTGATTCCGAGGAAGCATTCGCAAAGTGTGATAAAAATAGAAATGTGAAGGATGGAATTGGGAGTCAAGCTGGTGCGGTTGAATCCCATAAACAAAAGAAGGCCGCGGAGGAAATCGTGGATTGGGGTTGAAAGGCCGCGGATCGGGTGATCAACAAAACTAACCCGATACTCCATTGGAGGCTTGGGGTAGCTTTCTTCGCTAGGAAAGCGGATGGCGTCCTCCTTCGTCATGAGGCCGAGCCTCTTCGGCGTGTTGATGTCTTGATTGGAGATTTTGGATCTCTCCCACTCAAGATCCTCGGCGGCCATCTTGGATTCCGGCGTGCTTGTGGCGAGTCGGACGCGTGCGCGGTGGCATCAACGGCGGTGGGCGAGCAATGTATGTGCGTACGGAAGATTGGAGAGAGTTGGGCGCAGGGGAAGTTTTGCGAAGAGGAACAGGTGAGCGGCGCAAGCGAGGGATGAACGAAGGTTGAAGAAGGGTTTATATAAGATTCGGGTGAAGCGAGTGTGCCGTTGGATGAAGAAATCGTGTGGTGAGGATGGATCTTCTAGACACAAGGGCAAAAGAGTATTTTTACTGAAATAGGCGTTACCGTACGTGCGCCGGGAAAAGCGGAGGACGTGTGTCCACTACTTGCACGACGTGTCAACGTAGTCGAAGCAATGGACCCACGGGGCAGAAAAATCACGACTATTCGAGGAGGATGAAGTAAATTTGATTAAGGGAAGTATGTCGACAAGAAAAACGGCGACGGAAAGAATTATTCAATACCTCGGGAACCTTTGGTCAAATACAAGTTTTTGCCCAAATGCTCGGGGGCTACTTCGAGAAAAAGTAAATTTTCGAGTATGATAAATATAGAAATTGCGGGAGCCTACAACCAAGCACAAGTCCTTGGCTGTAGCCTCGGGGGCTACTCCCATCGAGAACGCTGTTCGCGCACCCGAGAGATAAAAAAAAGAGAGAAGAAGAAAGAGATCATATTGGGAAGTAATGAAAATATAGCGACAAGGTGGACTAAAATGTTGAGCCTACAACCAAGCACAAGTTCTTGGTTGTAGCCTCGGGGGCTACTCCCATCGGGAACGCTGTTCGCGTGCCCGATGAAATTAACAAAAATAGAAAAACAAGAGAGTATATTTCGAGTTATAATTAACTCTACATATACTCCCATCGGGAGAACAATATAAGTCATATATGACTCGATAAAATGTGCCATTCCAACAGCCGGAAAAGCACTCGACAATATATTCTCAGAACGCCGAAGTTGCGATCAATTTCTGAATGCCGCAAATTTGCGAAGGTAAGACCCCAGATCCGTTCTGCAGGGCGTGGCATCGCCAAAGACTGCGCTACGCTACTTTTATCCGTATCAACGGATACGAAGAAAAATCCTAACGGACGCGTTAGGTACCCGATAAATTTGGTCGGGACTCGACGGAATGGTAAGACCTTAAGCGGCACTTGTCGACGTTTACACCGGTATCCCGAGATCATGTCCGGGGACGTGATTTTGAAGTAGGTTTTTGCGGATTGCCACTAGAGCGGTTAACTAGTACACGATCCGTCGGATGAACTAGCCCCAATTACCGGTATCCCTGTACAATATAGAATTTTATGTGAAGAAATATAAAAGGTTAAAGCTTTCGAGTAAAAATAAACAATGGAGATTTTCCTTGACTCTACGATTCAAGCAAAATCTCGGGGGCTACTGACATAGGCATCCCAAATGGGCCTGCCGAAGATGGTACCCGGGGTTTCTTGGAGGCCCAATACCCGAAGAATAAGAAGATTCGGGAGCCCAAGATTTACTAAGGAAAGATAGAGTTGTAATAGGAAGTGTTGTTTGTAATCCGGCGGGATGAGTTAGAAACCGTCCCGGACTACGTAAACTTGTATAGCACGAATCCCTCGGCTTCACCTCATATATAAGGGGGAGTCGAGGGACAAAGAATCAACCGAATCATTGTCTGCAAACCCTAGTTTTCACAATCGTCGAGTACTTTTCGGCTGAAACCTTCGAGATCTACTTACCCTCTACTTCTAACTAAACCCTAGCCTACAATCCATAGGCATTGACAAGTTAATCCCTTGTCACCGGCTGCCACCGGCTGGTAGGACAAAAGATGTTGTGCAAGTTTCTCATTGCGAGCACGTACGACTATATACGGAACACATGCCTATGGTTGTTTAGTACTTGGATACTGTTTTATTACTATCTGCAAATGCCCTACCTTGATTGTTACATGAGTTCTCTCATCCATGCAGCGCCCGTTCATCCATCCATGTGCCTACAGTATTTTAATCCTGTTGTTTACTATAATCACTACGGTTGTCTTTGTTACACTGTTGCTTATATTTCACTACTGCAACTGCTATCAAACTGTTGCTACTGATAAACTCTTGCGAGCAAGTCTGTTTCCAGGTGCAGCTGAATTGACAACTCCGCTGTTAAGGCTTAAAAATATTCTTTGGCTCCCCTAGTGTCGAATCAATAAATTGGGTTTTACTTCCCTCGAAGACTGTTGCGATCCCCTATACTTGTGGGTCATCAAGACTATTTTCTGGCGCTGTTGCCGGGGAGCATAGCTTTATTTGCAAGTTCACTTGGATTGATATTGTTCGCTGCAACTTCTCCATCATGGGTAAACCTCGCGATACTAAAGTCGCCATATTACCATCCACTACAAAAAAAAAGGTACAACTCTGAGTACCTCTGCTGCTCTTGATTCACCATCTGTGATAAGTCAACTTGTTTCACCACCACAAGCTTCACATGCTTACTAGGCTTGTTCATCCTATTCTATCCAGTGATACTTCTGTGCCATGCAATTGCTTGCTAATGATCTTGTTGTTGACCTAGGTTAGCACTGCTGACACTTGTGGGTTCAGTGATGCTCACATATTCCCTGTGTATGATTCAGTTGATCCAATTCTTGGATCACTGCATGCTTGTGATGCTCTACTATGTCTAGGGCTTGATCTAATTGATCCATTTGCTCAATTAGATGCTAGTGGCTAGCTACTGGTTGATCCTTGGCTAATTGAATGGATTATCTAGCTACTGTTGTGACTTATGCTTACTTTAGCTGATGCAAAAGTGTGTGCATGTGCTGATGTTGTTGTCCATAGCTCATTGGACAAGATCCAATGGCTAGGATGCAATAGTTCATGCTGATGTTGCCTCTCAGTGATGCTATTGCATTGTTCATGCATGGATTACTGTGTATGTCTGCTTGGGTGGATTATTTATGGATGGACTGCTTATGGAGTGTTGATTAAATACATTGTTGTGCACGATTTGATATCTCCATGATCAATTTGGAGATATCTGAAGTCTGAATCCATTTCTGGATAGTGATGACTTATAGTTTTAGTTTAAATGGATGGATATGTGGTTGATGTGACCACAGTAGCCTTGCTAGCCTTGCTACTGCTTAATTGCTCACACAGTTTGACTAGTACTTGTTGGCTACTCATCTCTGATTACACAGTAGGGTATCATACATGATATGAATGCCACTATGCTTGCATGTGAAGAAATATATGGTTAAACTAATGGTTTATTGGCTAGGATCTTACTAGGTAGTCTTTGGTAGCTTCTAGTACCTGTAGATCCTCTATTGGTGCTATATGTGCATCTATGCTTGTCTATTTGGACTTGAAAAGTATCTAGATGGTTTTGGGCTCTAGCTGCTCCATTTCTGCCAGTGATCCTTGGTCAACATCAACTGATGACAACCCCATGAGCATCTGCTCATCTCATGCCTTGTGTCATGCAATAATATGGATTGGATCCACTGGATCCTCTCCAGGTACTTGATATACCTTTTTCCAGCTCCTAGATGGTTACGCTCAGCTGTTGTTGAGCTGTTACTTGATGTTTCTGGTGACTTGCCCTGCTCTTCCTAGCTCCTGATGATCTTGCTTAAGTTCCCATGTCTCTGTTAGGTTTTGGTTGGTTGATTTGGACGGATAGATAGTTTCAGTGGTTGGTTTTGCTGTTCTTGAGCAAGAACAGGGATGAACTATGCACTGTTCATGCTGGTTGCTTGGTGAATGTTTATCTGGTTGACTTGTGAATTGTTTTTTGGGGTTTCTACCCTTTTATACTGACTGCTAGTTCACCATGGCTGTGACACACAAGCCTGGTCTGGCTTGGTGACTAAGCCATGGTCTTGGCTTGTTGTTGGATGCATAGCAGCTCTGTGAGTTGTGTGTGTCTTTGCTGAAACTTGAGCCCATCATTGGCTCAGGTTTGGTCTACTGGTGCCTATCTTGATTCTGGCCAAGTTTTGGACATTGATAAGTGTCATGTACACTTGGTTTTAACCCCCTGCCTAGTTATTTTCTTATTTTGCAGGTTGTGATGCTCAAGATGATCCAAGGACAAATCCTTCCAAGACACTTAGTGTAGGATCTAGGATAGAATCAAATCCTTGTAATCTTATTTATTTTGTTTTATTATTCATCCGGTTCTTGTAATTATGTTTCATTTATTATTCCATCCATTCTTGTATGACAAATATTGTAAAGACAATGTATTATGTGTGTATGATCAATAAAGCTCAAGTTTTTGGTTATGAGCTCATTGGTAAATTTGTCATTTACTTATGAATTCTTTGTGTATGTGTGATGTGAATTGAATTATGAATTCATAATTCATTTATATATTGTTTACTTATTATTTCTTTGTTTGAATTCAAATATGACTTGTCAATTCAAATCACCTCCCAAAATCAACAAGTTACAAAAGACATCATGTCAAAATTCTTAATACTCACATTGCCTGACCCTAATTGCAATAAGAGAGAACCTTGATCCCTCTTAAGTTTTTATGCAATAAGGCGCGAAAATTTCCCTCGTTTTGCGATAAAATGAACATCCCAATACTAAATCTACCCTTCGATGTTCCTATGTTCTGGGTTATTACAGGTTTTTCACCCTGAAAGTTAGGACTCTAAACTTCACCTGTGTTGCCAACCCACTTGCATATTGTTGCTACGAAATCCAGAACACCAAGCAAGTCCCTCAACATCACAGCGACTCGAACCTCCATTGGTAGTCCTCCAATTCGGACTTTCTAATATTCTCCGCCTTTGATTTCACCATGGACAGAATGCCATCTGGTGGTAACACATAACAGAGCTTCGTGTCGCTCCCACCAAAAACAAATGGTCGGAATAAAAGCATGGATGTGCACGACCGAATACCGGCCGATCTAGCAAACTCCAAGCATAAGGTGCACTGTTACATTTGCTGGCGGAGCCTTCCGGAACTCACCACTCCGGCCAGATGAAGAAAGACCGACCTCAAGAAGGTCCCCATCTCCGCACAAGAGGAACCATAGGACAATGACCTTTATTAGGCAGAATGGCAGGGGCCCACACCGTCGCCCGCCGGTCGACCTCATCGGCGGAAGAGGAGGCTGCCACCGACCACAGACCCGGCGACGAATCGTCCGTCGCCACCCCCAACCCCAAAGTAGGCCACCACCGTGAGCCGTCGGGAAGGAGAGGCGCAGAGGACCCACCAGGCACGACCACACTTTCGTAGACGCCGGATCCACGGTCGTCAGGGTCACCCCCGCCACCGGCCGCATCACCAAGCATCACCCGACCGCCGCAACCCGCGTCGGGGCAGCCAAGCGCAACGCGCCGCCGATCCACCGCCCCAGGTCGCCACCCCGGATGCCCTTCAAATAATAAAAAAAAAAGTTCCTCGTCTGTGATTTAATCGGCCCACCCAGGACCCCGGCACGCCAATCCTCCGGCCAGCCCTGCAACCAGCCGGTGATCACCGCCGCCAATCCGGCGCCTCCTCTGCACGCGCCGACGGTAGCAGGGAGAGAGGAGGCCGGAGGAGGGGAGAGGGGCGGTGGCGCTTAGGGTTTCCACCCGAGTCGCCCAAGCAGGAGGTGACGCGGGGGCCAAGTCAAAAAAAATCCTAAGCACACCGTATAGGTCGTATACTGCACTTTCCGCACGGATCGTATACATGTGTACTCAATTGAGTTCAGCAAATCGCGGTGAACATATGTACAGCAAGTGCGACACCGTGGTACCTCTTAAGCCAGCGGTAATGAATGATATATCTGTGCATGTTGCACGGAGATCGTGTGACTGACCGGCTGCGGGCCCTGATTATCTATCTCTGGTGTGCTTTTTTTTCCGAATGGTCACCGGGGGGAGAGGTTCCCCACCTGAATATATTTGAAAAAAAAGGGCAGACCCCAGATGTTTTACAGCAGAGTGATAGGGAGCGAGAGTCAGAGCGATCCAGTAACATTAGGCAGAGGAGGAGTGCCTAGGTACCACCGAGACACACATGCCAGGCATCTAGCTTGGGGCGTTGTGGAACAGGGAACCTGCCCCGCCACCCAGCAGCATCATCACGACATAGCTTAAGGAGAAGTGCGAGGGAGGGCGCCGCTCCCCTGAACACGGCGGCGTTCCGCTGCTTCCAAAGCTGCCAGCAACAAAGAAGGGCAAAGGCTGGCGCCGTCCCAACGTCGATCGAGGGCGGCATGGGCAGTGGTGGAGGTCCCGGACGTGTGCATTTGGCGGCACAACGACACCGATCGTCTCCCAGAAACGGGCAGCGACGGGGCAGTGGAGCGCCATATGGCTGGCGGTTTCAAGCGCAGCGTCGCAGAGGGGGCAGCCAGCCCCGGCAGCATCCACGATGGTCTTCTGGAGCAGCATGTCACGCGTCTGGATACGCGATATGGTTAGCAGCCACCCGAAGAACATGACCCTGGACGGCGCGCGGCTTTTCCAGATGAAGTCAGCGTTGGTGGAGACAACTCCGCCGAAGTTGCACAACATGTAGAGATCACCGGTGACCAGCCTGTTCTTGGAGCCGGAGCATCGAGTGAGGGAGCGACGGTCAGCTCCAACAACACGCGGCAATCCCGCGAGGGTGGCGTGGAGCGAGATCAGCTTGTCCGTCGCAACCCGCGAAAGCCGCGGAACCAAGACGCTGTCCACGCCGCCAGCGAGAACCTGGGCGACAGTCGCCTCCGGAGAAGTAGTGTGGGAGAAGAGTGCCGCCGCAGAGGTTGACAGCGGCCCATCCGGCAGCCAATCATCGTGCAAGAATGAAGTGCGGCGGCCGTCACCGACCTCGACCCGAGTGAGGCACCGGTACAGAGGGACCAGCTTGCGAAGAGCAGCCCAGTGCCCACCAGAGAAGGTCGCAGGGCCGGCGACAATGGATCCGGCGCCGATCTCCGCCCAACGCCAAGCCGCCCAAGGAGTGTCCGTTTGGACGTGCAGTCTGTGGAGAAGTTTGACGAGGAGGCACGCGTTTTGAAGCCCAAGCACGCGGATGCCGAGGCCGCCCTCATCCTTTGGGCGACAGACCTTGTCCCAAGCGACAAGGCACTTGGCGCCGGAGGCCCGGCCCTCGCCAACCCCCCAGAGGAACGCCCGGCGAAGGGCATCAAGGGCGGAAATGACCGCGGGAGGGAGCTGAAGCGCCGCCATTGCATGCGTCGGCAGTGAGTCCAACACAGCATTGACGAGGACTTGGCGCCCCGCCGGGGAAAGCAGGAGAGCTCTCCAACCCGAGAGGAATTTGTCGGCCTTGGCGATGAGAGGCGTGAACGTCTCGAGCGTGAGCTTGTCGCAGGAGAGTGGTAGGCCGAGGTAGGTCTGCGGGAAGCCCTCCACCACACAGCCCAACACCTCGGCCGCGGAGGAGAGTGCCTCAGGATCCATGGATGCTCTTCGAGAAGTTGATGACGAGCCCGGTGGCGGCGGCGAAGTGGATGTGGAACCTACGTTTTCAAAGCCCGGCCGCTCAGCTTTTTCTGATGCCTGCTAATACTGACAAACGACACGCTCCCCATCGGACGGCTGTAAAACACTGTATGCTCGTTATAATTTCGTCAACATTATATGCTCGTTGTTCCTTACCGCGAGATCTGCCTCTGGATTGGAATCTACTGGGGAATGGCACACGCATCTGCTAAATCAGTAAAGACTACCAAAGTTTCGTTCACAAAATCTACCAAAACGAACCCACTGAATCCTGTGGTCATCAAAACTTCAGGTCTGTTTGGATTGCATGAAGAAAGAGGCCACGACGAATATTTGTAAGAGGGGAACTTGCTCATGCAAGAATTTCACAGCAGATGCGAAAGCACTATACAGGCTAGTTTCAGAATCAATCCACACAAGCAATAATAAGAACAAAAAAATAAGTGCGGCAACAAATCCATGATTCCCTGCAGTATCCTGACACCCTCTCGTATGAGTAGATGATGATGAACAAGCACCATCCATCTAGTCCAGGATATGCTCTCAGCAGCAACAGAACCGAAACATAAACACGGGGCAGAAAAGTTATGGCACCGGCGACAATAGGCCCCTGTGCTGCTGGCAACCTTTCACTGTCGGTAGAGCCACGCAACGCGGCAACAGCAACCAGATTTAATGGCACGCTGAGAGATACACTAACACTATAAAACATTACAGCAACAGCAATTGCCAGGAACCAGAACGACATGCATGAGCAAGGGAGTAGTATATAATTGACCGATTTCAGAAGAGTCAATAACTTCCTAATAAGTAATGTGACATTAGAACATCCGAATATGTTTTTCTTGGTTACGGAATATAAAGACTTCCACAGCAAGGCAAACCAGAATATACACAGTTGCTTCGCGGCCGTTATTTACACGAGGCATCTTGAGCGATTGATTGCTGGGGAACCATAGCCTAGAGCTGCCCGAAGGTGTTCTCGCCGCTGTAGGTCATGTAGAGGAATCCATCATCATCCTTGTTCTCCTCGTAGATTGCAGACATCAGGGCAGCTGCAAACAAATAACAAACATGAATTCAGATGAGAACATTGGACCATGCAGTAAAATACATGAATTAGACACAAGTCTGTTCAGGGAAGCTAGGTTGCTGCATTTGCTTTCCATACCTGTTGGCGGAAGTGTGTCCTTCACAAAGATGAAGATCGCCTTCTCAGCACCAAGCTTGATCCGCTTCCGCACAACGTACATAAATTGTCCAACTGTAAGGTCAGCAGGGACAAGGTACCTGTATGGTGGTGACGGATATCAGCATATAAAACAGTATGAAGTCAGTAAGGGTGGCCCTGATATGATAGTGCTTTGATGTGCCATGCAACAATGTTTTGATGCATCAAGACTAACTGCTTCTGGACCATTGAGATGTAGACTTCCCAATAAATCATACTCCATATACATGTTTGGATAAAAACCTATCAAGATTTAAATAGGATTCACCTACATTGCCAATGGTGTACTACTAGTAGAAACAACCCAATTTACAGTGACGACACTAGTGACAGTATAGTCATACCAAAAGGCCACATGCTGTACTGCTGATTAAAAATTCAAGATAAAGAAATAACAATGCCATAAACTACCATCAGTTATCACCAGGTACCCACCATGCTATTTAAGGAACACGCAGGAGTAACAGCATACTGTGGCTATGATTCGCATATACTAACTAGAGAGCCTAGAGGATAACCTTAGCAACACCCCTTCTACAATTAACTTAACTACAAGAATTAAAGATGGAAATATCCTAAAAAGTAAAATGTTTGAGCAGTACTGACTTCTTCTTATCAATGTCAGGAATATCACTCTTCCCAGCCTTCTCAACAATCACCTACATTGAATAGATTGTTTACAAATTAGAACAAACAAATCACGAGTAATGAAACAGCAAGGAAACAGTCTACTGAACAAATAATAAGGATAACTTACAGGAATTCTATCGTTGTACTTTTCTCTGATGCGGTTAGCTTCAGCCTGCCTCCTCTCTGTAATGCATGAATGGGATGAAAAGTATTAGATGTAAGAAAAACAAAATCTTTTGAGAAAGTTACAGATCAAGGCCATAGTAGATAGAGAACAGAAGTATACAAGATATTATTGCTCTAGAGCCAGCAATGAGCACAGAACTGTAATTAGCATGACCATCACACGTATATAAGATATCTATTGTTTTTCTACAATTACAATAGCACCTACATGTCAACAGGTAACAGTCTAATAACCAGCAAAACGTTTATTATCTTAAGAGAAATAAACTACGGCGGCATAATAAGAGATTTACTACAACATGACCCACGAGAAGTGAAGTCCACAACAAAATTCTTATATATAACTCGTAAACCAACCCAATGAATCAAGCCGTCAAGCTGGATTCACAGCGCACCTTTATCATAGACAAGAATACAATCTACTTACAATTGACTAATCAGAAGTTACAACACTTTCATATTAATCATCAAATCAACCCTGGAGATTAAATTAGTGGATGCATATTGATAAGATCAGCACCACGACTAGTTACTTATTCCAACTATCAAAGACGCCTACCAATTCTACATGCAGCTGATATATCAGCTTCCAGAATATCTAAGACGCCCCCTATCCTAAATCATCGCGTGCTTTGGTTGACTGTTACCAACTCAAAGCAGAGGCACGAGGTGTATGCGGCTTTAACCCCTTCTCTAAGAAAATTAACGAACTAGCAGGTAAGGTAATACTGCTCCACTCCTAAAAGAATCTCCATGACTGTCCCTAGAATCTGTACAGTCAATCGCCGAAACCAACAGACCAACACAACAAATAGCACAAACTTCCGACGAAGAAACAACCGGAGAGCACGATAATAAGATTGAACGTACCGAGCGGGTGCTCCAGCTTGAACGAGCTCTTCGCCATCGATCTAGCTTTCGTCCTGCAAGCAATCACCAAAAAAGAACCACCAAATCAGCACCAAAACCTGACCGCGAACACGCATCGATCGAACCAATCGAACGAAACCAAAAGCAAATCGACGAAACCCGATGCAGAATCGACCGAAAACCAGAGAGGATCCTTACGTGAGTCGCGGGATTTCGCTGGATTGGAACGAGGGTTTCCGATGCGAAGGCGGCGGCAGGGAGACGGGGCGGCGGGTTGGGGGAAGAGTGGGGGATTGGGGCTGGTTAAGTAATGCTGGGCCGGCACGAAACGTAAGGGAATAGATAACTTAAAATTGTATAAAATAAATACAACACGGGTACGTCTCCCCCAAGGAAGCGGATCCTACTACTAGCGTGCACAGCTAGACTTCGGCCAAATGTTGCTATCCGGATACTTCTATGTTTCAATTTCAAGGAGTGTTTCAAAGAAACACTATTCCTCTGGTTTCCTTGTGGTGATGATTTGTTTATGGGTGTTGACCAGCTCTTTTCTCTTGATGTGTAAACTTCATTTTCTGCTATCGTGTAAAGTTCTCTAATGTTGTCACATCTTCTTCCATGGAATCGCAGAGTTTTATTATTCAACTAAGGCTTGCTTGTTTTTGTGGGTCTTGTTGCATGTTTAGCTAGTTTCAAACTCGGATGCGGAGAGAAGCATACACGTGATTTGGATATCATTTTCATCGAAAAGATGCATGATGTAAGGATGTATGAATCGTACAAAACAGTGTGGATGCCATTAAAGAGTTTATAGCAAAAAATCCAACTTTGACAATAAAGGAGGAGGGGGGTAAATAGAAGTGTTACTTACATTAAAACCTATCTAAAAATTTGAAAATCAGCAGAAGGTTTTAGCAAATGCATGAATTCGCTACAAATTTAAATATACATCGAAATCGCGGTGAAAGATAAAGGGGCAAAGATGGAGGCCCGTACTTTCACAACATTGGTCTCGGTGGAACTTTTAGTTTAAGCATGTTGAATAAATTTATACACGACTATATTTTGTCTACCCAGTGATTAACAGATGGGTGGTGTGTAGCGCTCCAGGGTGGATGCGCCACGGTCACTGCGTCGTGTTTGTATGCTCTTGATGAATTTTGTGGAGAAAAGTCTTATTCTTCTTTAACATTAAGAAGAGGATAGATAAAGAAATATGTGGCACTATAGCGCATGCACCTTAACGGCAATACCTGGTTGCACCCGCATGTTTAGTTTTTATACCACTCCTCCAACAGGCAACTTTTGGTATGAATATACACCCTTGAACAACTATTTGTAAATTGCAACGTTGGTGCAAACTTTTGGCAACAGCAAAATCCCCAACAAGAGAAGGGTACAAAACCCCAAATCCAGTTTGACCAAGTCGTCCGTCCGTCCGTCCACAGGGTTTTCGGCTGCATGATTTGAAAGTCACAGAAGGTTGTAGCAAATGCATGATTACTACAAAATTCAAATATCCATTGAATTCGCAATGAAAGATAAAGGGGAAAAACAGATGGAGGCCCATACTTTCACAATATTGGTCTCGGTGGAACTTTCAGTCTAAGCATGTTGAATAAATTTATACACGACTATATTTTGTCTACCCAATAATTAACTGATGGGTGGTTTGAAGCCCTCCAGGGTGGATGTGCCGCGGTCATTGCGTCGTGTTTGTATGCTCTTGATGAATTTTGTGGAGAAAAGTCTTATTCTTCTTTAACATTAAGAAGAGGATAGATAAAGAAATATGTGGCACTATAACGCATGCACCTTAACGGCAATACCTGTTTGCACCCGCATGTTTAGTTTTTATACCACTCCTCCAACAGGCAACTTTTGGTATGAAAATACACCCTTGAACAACTATTTGTAAATTGCAACGTTGGTGCAAATTTTTTGACAACAGCAAAATCCCCAACAAGAGAAGGGTACAAAACCCCAAATCCAGTTTGACCAAGCCGTCCTTTCGGCTGCATGATTTGAAAGTCACAGAAGGTTGTAGCAAATGCATGATTACTACAAAATTCAAATATCCATTGAATTCGCAATGAAAGATAAAGGGGAAAAACAGATGGAGGCCCATACTTTCACAGTATTGGTCTCGGTGGAACTTTCAGTTCAAGCATGTTGAATAAATTTATACACGACTATATTTTGTCTACCCAATGATTAACTGATGGGTGGTTTGAAGCCCTCCAGGGTGGATGTGCCGCGGTCACTGCGTCGTGTTTGTATGCTCTTGATGAATTTTGTGGAGAAAAGTCTTATTCTTATTTAACATTAAGAAGATGATAGATAAAGAAATATGTGGCACTATAACGCATGCACCTTAACGGCAATACCTGTTTGCACCCGCATGTTTAGTTTTTATACCACTCCTCCAACAGGCAACTTTTGGTATGAAAATACACCCTTGAACAACTATTTGTAAATTGCAACGTTGGTGCAAATTTTTTGACAACAGCAAAATCCCCAACAAGAGAAGGGTACAAAACCCCAAATCCAGTTTGACCAAGCCGTCCGTCCGTCCGTCCACAGGGTTTTCGGCTGCATGATTTGAAAGTCATAGAAGGTTGTAGAAAATGCATGATTACTACAAAATTCAAATATCTATTGAATTCGCAATGAAAGATAAAGGGAAAAAACAGATGGAGGCCCATACTTTCACAATATTGGTCTCGGTGGAACTTTCAGTTTAAGCATGTTGAATAAATTTATACACGACTATATTTTGTCTACCCAATGATTAACTGATGGGTGGTTTGAAGCCCTCCAGGGTGGATGTGCCGCGGTCACTGCGTCGTGTTCGTATGCTCTTGATGAATTTTGTGGAGAAAAGTCTTATTCTTCTTTAACATTAAGAAGAGGATAGATAAATAAATATGTGGCACTATAACGCATGCACCTTAACGGCAATACCTGTTTGCACCCGCATGTTTAGTTTTTATACCACTCCTCCAACAGGCAACTTTTGGTATGAAAATACACCCTTGAACAACTATTTGTAAATTGCAACGTTGGTGCAAATTTTTTGACAACAGCAAAAATCCCCAACAAGAGAAGGGTACAAAACCCCAAATCCAGTTTGACCAAGCCGTCCGTCCGTCCGTCCACAGGGTTTTCGGCTGCATGATTTGAAATTCACAGAAGGTTGTAGCAAATGCATGATTACTACAAAATTCAAATATCCATTGAAAGATAAAGGGGAAAAACAGATGGAGGCCCATACTTTCACAGTATTGGTCTCGGTGGAACTTTCAGTTTAAGCATGTTGAATAAATTTATACACGACTATATTTTGTCTACCCAATGATTAACTGGTGGGTGGTTTGAAGCCCTCCAGGGTGGATGTGCCGCGGTCACTGCGTCGTGTTTGTATGCTCTTGATGAATTTTGTGGAGAAAATTCTTATTCTTCTTTAACATTAAGAAGAGGATAGATAAAGAAATATGTGGCACTATAACGCATGCACCTTAACGGCAATACCTGTTTGCACCCGCATGTTTAGTTTTTATACCACTCCTCCAACGAGGCAACTTTTGGTATGAAAATACACCCTTGAACAACTATTTGTAAATTGCAACGTTGGTGCAAATTTTTTGACAACGAGCAAAATCCCCAACAAGAGAAGGGTACAAAACCCCAAATCCAGTTTGACCAAACCGTCCAGTCCGTCCACGGGGTTTTCGGCTGCATGATTTGAAAGTCACGGAAGGTTGTAGCAAATGCATGATTACTACAAAATTCAAATATCCATTGAATTCGCAATGAAAGATAAAGGGGAAAACGGATGGAGGCCCATACTTTCACAATATTGGTCTCGGTGGAACTTTCGGTTTAAGCATGTTGAATAAATTTATACACGACTATATTTTGTCTACCCAATGATTAACCGATGGGTGGTTTGAAGCCCTCCGGGGTGGATGTGTCGCGGTCACTGCGTCGTGTTTGTATGCTCTTGATGAATTTTGTGGAGAAAAGTCTTATTCTTCTTTAACATTAAGAAGAGGATAGATAAAGAAATATGTGGCACTATAACGCATGCACCTTAACGGCAATACCTGTTTGCACCCGCATGTTTAGTTTTTATACCACTCCTCCAACAGGCAACTTTTGGTATGAAAATACACCCTTGAACAACTATTTGTAAATTGCAACGTTGGACAACAGCAAAATCCCCAACAAGAGAAGGGTACAAAACCCCAAATCCAGTTTGACCAAGCCGTCCATCCGTCCACAGGGTTTTCGGCTGCATGATTTGAAAGTCACAGAAGGTTGTAGCAAATGCATGATTACTACAAAATTCAAATATCCATTGAAAGATAAAGGGGAAAACAGATGGAGGCCCATACTTTCACAGTATTGGTCTCGGTGGAACTTTCAGTTTAAGCATGTTGAATAAATTTATACACGACTATATTTTGTCTACCCAATGATTAACTGATGGGTGGTTTGAAGCCCTCCAGGGTGGATGTGCCGCGGTCACTGCGTCGTGTTTGTATGCTCTTGATGGATTTTGTGGAGAAAAGTCTTATTCTTCTTTAACATTAAGAAGATGATAGATAAAGAAATATGTGGCACTATAACGCATGCACCTTAACGGCAATACCTGTTTGCACCCGCATGTTTAGTTTTTATACCACTCCTCCAACGAGGCAACTTTTGGTATGAAAATACACCCTTGAACAACTATTTGTAAATTGCAACGTTGGTGCAAATTTTTTGACAACAGCAAAATCCCCAACAAGAGAAGGGTACAAAACCCCAAATCCAGTTTGACCAAGCCGTCCGTCCGTTCGTCCACAGGGTTTTCGGCTGCATGATTTGAAAGTCACAGAAGGTTGTAGCAAATGCATGATTACTACAAAATTCAAATATCCATTGAATTCGCAATGAAAGATAAAGGGGAAAAACAGATGGAGGCCCATACTTTCACAATATTGGTCTCGGTGGAACTTTCAGTTTAAGCATGTTGAATAAATTTATACACGACTATATTTTGTCTACCCAATGATTAACTGATGGGTGGTTTGAAGCCCTCCAGGGTGGATATGCCGCGGTCACTGCGTCGTGTTTGTATGCTCTTGATGAATTTTGTGGAGAAAAGTCTTATTCTTCTTTAACATTAAGAAGAGGATAGATAAATAAATATGTGGCACTATAACGCATGCACCTTAACGGCAATACCTGTTTGCACCCGCATGTTTAGTTTTTATACCACTCCTCCAACAGGCAACTTTTGGTATGAAAATACACCCTTGAACAACTATTTGTAAATTGCAACGTTGGTGCAAATTTTTTGACAACAACAAAAATCCCCAACAAGAGAAGGGTACAAAACCCCAAATCCAGTTTGACCCAGCCGTCCGTCCGTCCGTCCACAGGGTTTTCGGCTGCATGATTTGAAAGTCACAGAAGGTTGTAGCAAATGCATGATTACTACAAAATTCAAATATCCATTGAAAGATAAAGGGGAAAAACAGATGGAGGCCCATACTTTCACAGTATTGGTCTCGGTGGAACTTTCAGTTTAAGCATGTTGAATAAATTTATACACGACTATATTTTGTCTACCCAATGATTAACTGGTGGGTGGTTTGAAGCCCTCCAGGGTGGATGTGCCGCGGTCACTGCGTCGTGTTTGTATGCTCTTGATGAATTTTGTGGAGAAAAGTCTTATTCTTCTTTAACATTAAGAAGAGGATAGATAAAGAAATATGTGGCACTATAACGCATGCACCTTAACGGCAATACCTGTTTGCACCCGCATGTTTAGTTTTTATACCACTCCTCCAACAGGCAACTTTTGGTATGAAAATACACCCTTGAACAACTATTTGTAAATTGCAACGTTGGTGCAAATTTTTTGACAACAGCAAAATCCCCAACAAGAGAAGGGTACAAAACCCCAAATCCAGTTTGACCAAACCGTCCGTCCGTCCACAGGGTTTTCGGCTGCATGATTTGAAAGTCACAGAAGGTTGTAGCAAATGCATGATTACTACAAAATTCAAATATCCATTGAATTCGCAATGAAAGATAAAGGGGAAAACAGATGGAGGCCCATACTTTCACAATATTGGTCTCGGTGGAACTTTCAGTTTAAGCATGTTGAATAAATTTATACACGACTATATTTTGTCTACCCAATGATTAACTGATGGGTGGTTTGAAGCCCTCCAGGGTGGATGTGTCGCGGTCACTGCGTCGTGTTTGTATGCTCTTGATGAATTTTGTGGAGAAAAGTCTTATTCTTCTTTAACATTAAGAAGAGGATAGATAAAGAAATATGTGGCACTATAACGCATGCACCTTAACGGCAATACCTGTTTGCACCTGCATGTTTAGTTTTTATACCACTCCTCCAACAGGCATCTTTTGGTATGAAAATACACCCTTGAACAACTATTTGTAAATTGCAACGTTGGACAACAGCAAAATCCCCAACAAGAGAAGGGTACAAAACCCCAAATCCAGTTTGACCAAGCCATCCGTCCGTCCACAGGGTTTTCGGCTGCATGATTTGAAAGTCACAGAAGGTTGTAGCAAATGCATGATTACTACAAAATTCAAATATCCATTGAAAGATAAAGGGGAAAAACAGATGGAGGCCCATACTTTCACAGTATTGGTCTCGGTGGAACTTTCAGTTTAAGCATGTTGAATAAATTTATACACGACTATATTTTGTCTACCCAATGATTAACTGATGGGTGGTTTGAAGCCCTCCAGGGTGGACGCACCACGGTCACTGCGTCGTGTTTGTATGCTTTTGATGAATTTTGTAGAAAAAAGGCTTAAAACATTAAGAAGATGAGAGACAGAGACTGATGTGGCACTAAACTTGCCAGAAAAGTCGAAAACATGAGCGTTTTCAGCAAACATATGAGTTCTCCAGAGTAAACGCCAAATCAACAACTCAAGCTTCAATGATCACCGTCAAAATCACAACGGAAAAATAGACAAAAAAGAAATGCAGGACCATACTGGTTTACAGCGTTGGGTCTCAGTTGAACTTCTTTTCAGGCCCATCGAACAGATTTACACACCACTATTTTTGTGTATCCAGATGATCAAGGTTCTGCCCAACCAAGTATGCCCTCCAAATTTTAGACCGTGACAACATGCTCCAGTGCGACCCTATTTCCACACCCATGGATACTCGCTCCAAACTTTCAGCTCATGACGGTACACCATTCTCAGATCCATCTCTGTACCGCAGTATAGCAGGCGCTCTCCAATACCTCACATTGACTCCCCACATAGCCAATGCAGTTCAGCAACTTTGTTTTTTTATGCATGCTCCCATGTTCTCCCGCTATCAGCTGATCAAGCTGAGTACTTCGCTATCTCAGGGGCACATCGCACTTTGGCCTGCAGATTTACCATTCGACAACACCAGATTTGGTTGCTACAGCGATGCAGATTGGGCCGGTTTGTCATGACACACGAAAATGCACCTCCAGCTTCCGTGTGTTCCTTAGGAGCAGCCTAGTGTTTTGGTCGTCCAAAAGACAGCCCACTGTCTCACGATCAAGTGGCGAAGCCGAATATCTAGCTGTGGCTAATTGCATTGCAGAGCCTTGCTGGTTGCGTCAGCTCCTCCATGAGCCTCATTGTCTGCCCAGCTGAGCTACCATTGTATAACTGTGATACTATTTCCATGTACCAACAACATCCCAGTTCGCTCATGTGTTCACAAAAGGGATTCCGTCAGCAGTGTTTGGAGACTTCAGGTCCAGCCTGAACATCTTGCCAGATGTACCATTGTAACCATAGGACCTAGTCTGTAGGAGGAGCTAGTCCAGTGTTATCTGATCCGATCAATGCTCTCTATGATCGCCTGTACTCTGTATAAATATGTACTGTAAAAGATTGATACAAGTGTGGTGAATTCAGTAATCCAACTCTAGTTCCTTCCTCTGCATTGTTTGCATCTCCTGCAAAACAGATGTGAAACACGGTCAGGATGGGTGGTTTTGACACGGGCCTGACTGCTGCAGTCCAACTTCATGGTCTGGGATATATGACAATAACAAAAAAAAAACAAAAAAAAGAGGCATGCATGTTGTTATAGTCGGTTTGACCTATACGCGCAGGAAGCCCACTAGTGGCTAGTTGTGGGCTTAGCCCAAGTAAATTAGGGGCTTAGCCCAAGTAAATTAGGGTTTCGAGGAGGCCGTCCTCCTATATAAACACTTGTATCCCTTCGAGATTAATCGGACAATAATTCAGTATCATTACTCGTCTCGTCTCTCGAGGGAGACGGGAGATCCCTGCGCCCGCCGCACCAACCCTAGCCGCCGCCTCCTTCCTCCGCGACGGCGCCCAGCCGCCGGCGCCGAGCTCTCCAACCTCTCCGCCCTCACTTCCACCCTTACAACCTCCGCCCTAGACCCGGTAGAAACCTAGCCTCTACCACTTTGGTATCAGATTGCCTAGGTCTCATGGGCTCCAACAGCCCCCCCCGTCGACACCATCGCCGCCACGTCCACCGCCGCCACCAACTCCACCCCCGCCGCCATGACCGGTGCCCACGCGATGCAGGGGGCCGCCGCCGCAACCGGAGACCAGGCCGCCGCCGTCCCCACGGGCCTCGACCTCCTGCCCTCTACCTTGGCGGACCTCGCCGACAGCCTCCGCGCCATCCGCTTCGAGCTCGCGGAGATCAAGGCCGGCCAGCACCCGCCGCCCCCACCGGCCGCCGTTCCGCCGCCGCCCCCACCGGCCGTCGTTCCGCCGCCGCCCCCACCGGCCGCCTCCGCCGCCAGCAATGGCCGGCCCGCGTGGTGGTCGTCGTCGCCCTCGCCGATTCCCACATGGACCGACGCGTCGCCCGTCTACACGCATACTGCGGCGCGGACGACGGTTCAGCAGCCCGCCCACCGCCCTGGCGGTCCTGGCGGGTTTACGGGCCCCTTCGCCGCGAGCACGTCCTTCAACCCGGGCCGCCAGGAGGGCGCCCCCGAGGTTCCGCCTTTGGCACAGCAGCCGCCCCGCTTCACTAAGCTGGAGTTCGCCACCTACGCCGGCGCCACCAACCCCCTGAAATGGCTGAACCAGTGTGAGCAGTTTTTTCGGGGGCAGCTGACGCTCAGCACCGACCGCACATGGATCGCCTCCTATCACCTACGGGCCGCCGCGCAGACTTGGTACTACGCCCTCGAGCAAGACGAGGGCGGGATGCCGCCCTGGGAGCACTTCTGCGACCTGTGCCTCCAGCGGTTTGGGCCGACCCTCCGTGGCAGCCGCCTCGCTGAGCTGGGACGCCTCGCCTTCACCACCACGGTCCAGGACTTCGCCGACCGCTTTCAGGCGCTCGCGTGCCATGCCCCGGGCGTCTCGGCACGGCAGCGCGTCGATCTCTTCGTCGGCGGCCTCCCCGACTACATCCGCGTCGACGTCGAGATGCGCGAGCCGGCGGACCTGCAGACGGCCATGTACTACGCACGAGCCTACGAGCAGCGCGCCCTCGCCATGCAGCAGGTCTACGCGCAACGTGGCAGCACTCGTCCCGCGCCCCGACCCGCCCCGACACCCACCGCCCCGCCGCGCCCCGCACCGGCCGCTGCGCCCGCAGGCCCTCCTGCGCCGACTCGCCCCTTCAAGCGGCTGACGGCTGCGGAGCAGCTTGAGCGGCGCCGCCAGGGGCTGTGCTTCAACTGCGACGAGAAGTACGCACCGGGCCACACGTGCGCCCGCCTCTTCTACCTGGAGACCGTCGACGACGCCGACGTTGAGTCCCTCACCGCCGAGCTCGCGGCCGCCACCGTCACTGAGGCCGGTGTCACGACCTACGCGTCAGTCGACGCGTCCGCCTTCGTCGTCTCTCTCCATGCTATGGCGGGCATCAAGACGGCAAAGACGATGCTCGCTCCCGGTGACGATCAATGGGGAGCGTCTCCACTGCGCCGGTGGACACGGGTTCCACGCACAACTTCCTGTCCAACACCGCCATGCGCCGCCTCGCTCTCCGGCCGGCGGGATCGGAGACGTACGAGCGTCACCGTCGCCAACGGGGATCGTCTTACGTGCCGGGGCGTGGCGCGACGAGGTTCCCATGCTCGTGGGCGACGAGCCGTTCGCCGTCGACTGCGTCGGCATCGACTTGGGCTGCTACGACTTCATCCTCGGCCTCGACTTCCTGAGCACTTTAGGCCCCATCCTGTGGGACCTCGACGCGTTGTCCCTCATCTTCTGGCGCGAGGGCGGCCGCCGTGTTCACTGGATGGGCGTGGGCAGCACTGGCACATCCCCGCAGCTCCACCTGATGGCCGCCGCGCTAGACGAGGCGCATCCGCTCCTGGCCGACTTACTGCAGCAGCACGGCGACCTCTTCGACGAGCCGCAGGGCCTCCCTCCCTCGCGACCCTGTGACCACCGCATCCACCTGCTGCCAAACACGGCACCCGTAGCTGTGCGGCCGTACCGGTACCCCCGGCTGCGAAGGACGAGCTCGAGCGCCGGGTGGCGGTCATGCTAGCACAGGGCATCATCCGGATCTCGACGTCACCGTTCTGCGCCCCCGTGCTCCTTGTGCGCAAGACCGACGGCACGTGGTGTTTCTGCATCGACTTCCGTGCCCTCAACACCGTCACGTCCAAGGACAAGTTCCCCATCCCCGTCGTGGATGAGCTCCTGGACGAGCTACATGGCGCGCGCTTCTTCACCAAGCTCGACTTGCGCTCGGGCTATCATCAGGTGCGCATGCACCCGGACGACATCGCCAAGACGGCATTCCGCACTCACCATGGCCACTACGAGTTTTTGGTGATGCCGTTCGGCCTCTCCAACGCACCGGCGACCTTCCAGGCTCTAATGAACGACGTGCTCAGCCCCTACTTACGCCGCTTTGTGCTTGTTTTCTTTGATGATATTTTGATCTACAGCGCATCTTGGGCGGAGCACTTGCAGCACGTGGCCGTCATCTTCAACGAGCTTCGAGCGCATCGTCTTCACCTCAAGCGCTCGAAGTGCTCGTTTGGCACGACCTCCGTCGCGTACTTGGGCCACGTCATCTCCGCCGACGGTGTCGCGATGGACGCGGACAAGGTCGCTGCCGTCGCCGCCTGGCCAACGCCCCAGTCGCCACGAGCTCTTCGCGGATTTGTGGGCCTCGCAGGATACTACCGGTGATACATCCAGGACTTCGGCCTCATCGCCGCGCCCCTCACGCGCCTGCTTCGCCGCGACGCCTTCTCCTGGGACAAGGAGGCGGCCACGGCCTTCGCCGCCATGCAGCGGGCACTCACGACGGGTCCCGTTCTTCAGATGCCGGACTTCGACGAGCCATTCGTGGTGGACTGCGACGCCTCCGGCATTGGCTTCGGCGCCGTCCTTCACCAGGGCGAGGGTCCACTCGCCTTCTTCAGTCGCCCCTTCGCCGCGCGCCACCACAAGCTCGCCGCCTATGAACGCGAGCTGATCGGGCTAGTCCAGGCGGTGCGCCACTGGCGGGCGTACCTTTGGGGCCGGACATTCCGTGTGCGCACGGACCACTACAGCCTGAAGTTCTTGCTGGATCAGCGCCTCTCCACCGTGCCGCAACACCAGTGGATCAGCAAGCTCTTCGGCTTCGACTTCACCGTCGAGTACCGCCCCGGCCGCCTCAACACAGTCGCCGACGCCCTGCCCCGCCGAGACGTTGACGACACTGCGGACGCGCCCACAGTCGGTGCAGCCCTCTGCATCCACTCCGGGCCATCTTTCGCCTTCATCGACGAGGTTCGCCGCGCTACTGCCACGGCTGCGGATGCGCAGCGGCTGCGCCGGCGCTGGCCGACGGCGAGCTGGCCACGCCATGGCGCACGGACGAGGACTACTCCTCCATGGACGCCGCATCTTCGT
The DNA here is from genome assembly GCF_022539505.1 of Lolium rigidum. Lineage (NCBI taxonomy): Eukaryota > Viridiplantae > Streptophyta > Magnoliopsida > Poales > Poaceae > Lolium > Lolium rigidum. The sequence continues at coordinate 49,275,946 of NC_061514.1, read as the reverse complement.
GCCGGATCATGGAGACCTGCGCCACCGAGGCCTTGTCCTTGGCGCATTCACGCGAGTCACGAGGGCGTCCGGAAGACCCCTGCACCGTCTCCGCGCTGATTTTTACATCCCAGGGGATGGCGCCCTGGTGCGAGACTGGGTGCGGGCGTGTGTCACATGCCAGCGGAACAAGACGGAGACGCTCCGTCCGGCGGGCTTGCTGCAGCCGCTGGACGTGTCGTCCCAGGTGTGGGCGGACATCTCCATGGACTTCATCGAGGGGCTGCCGAAGGTTGGCGGCAAGTCCGTCATCCTCACGGTGGTTGACCGCTTCTCCAAGTACGCGCACTTCATCGCCCTCGGTCATCCCTATACGGCGGCGTCCGTGGCACGCGCTTTCTTCGACGGCATCGTTCGCCTCCACGGGTTTCCGTCCTCCATCGTCAGTGATCGTGATCCTGTGTTCACGGGTCACGTCTGGAGGGACCTCTTTGGCTTGCCGGGCTTAAAGCTCCGCATGAGCACGGCGTTTCATCCTCAGACGGACGGCCAGTCCGAGGTCGTCAACAAGATCATCGCCATGTACCTGCGCTGCCTCACCGGGGATCGTCCACGAGCTTGGGTGGACTGGGCCGGCGTGGGCCGAGTACTTGCTACAACACGTCCTACCACTCCGCGCTGCACGCTACTCCCTTTGAGGTGGTCTACGGGAGGCCACCACCGGCGATGCTTCCCTATGCGTCTGGCACGGCCCGTACTGAGACGGTGGATGACCTGCTGCGTACCCGCGACGAGATACTGGCTGAGGCGCGCCAGCGACTTCTTCAGGCTCAGCAGCTGGCCAGGAAGTACTATGATGCACATCATCGCGAGGCGGAATTTGCGGTGGGCGATTGGGTCTGGCTACGTCTTCTTCACCGGACGACCCAGTCCTTGGACCCGCGCTCTAGGCGCAAGTTGGGACCTCGTTACGCCGGTCCTTTCCGTGTGCTGGAGCGCATCGGCAAGCTCGCCTACCGCCTTGAGTTGCCTGCGGGCTCGCGCCTCCACGACGTCTTCAACGTCGGCCTCCTGAAGGCCTACCGGGCGACCCTCCTTCTGCACCACCAGCTCTTCCACCTACTTCGGATGGGCGTCTCGAGCCTGCCCCGGCGAGTGTGGCTCGCGTGTTGAAGGCCCAGCAGCGCCGTGATGTTTGGCACATCTTGGTGCATTGGACCGGACTGCCCGAGGATGAGGCGACTTGGGAGAAGCTTGAAGATCTCCGCCAGCAGTTTCCAGAAGTTCAGCTCGAGGACGAGCTGTTTGAGAAGGCGGGGAGAGATGTTATGGTCGGTTTGACCTATACGCGCAGGAAGCTCACTAGTGGCTAGTTGTGGGCTTAGCCCAAGTAAATTAGGGGCTTAGCCCAAGTAAATTAGGGTTTCGAGGAGGCCGTCCTCCTATATAAACACTTGTATCCCTTCGAGATTAATCAGACAATAATTCAGTATCATTACTTGTCTCGTCTCTGAAGGGAGACGGGAGATCCCTGCGCCCGCCGCACCAACCCTAGCCGCCGCCTCCTTCCTCCGCGACGGCGCCCAGTCGCCGGCGCCGAGCTCTCCAACCTCTCCGCCCTCACTTCCACCCTTACAACCTCCGCCCTAGACCCGGTAGAACCCTAGCCTCTACCACATGTCGACTCACAGGTGCATGAAGACAGGTTTGTCCCATCATCATCTGCTGCCCACACTGCAGGTGCAAAACAAAGCTAGTTAGTCCCAACACTGAAAGTACCAGGATAGTAGCAATAGCATCTTTGATCTCAGCAGCTTATATTAAGTTAGTCGGCAACTCAGCTACGAGGCAACTCGACTAAAGTGGAAAAGGAATGACTAATAATAAAATGGGAGGGCAAGCTCACAGTCCAAACTAACTGTAATATCATGGTAACTAACTGTACAGAACTAAGAGAATGCCAGCTAAGGTCTACTTGTGTAAATCTTATTAGCTAGGACCAATTCCAGAATTTGAAATATTCAGTAGCAAGGAATAATGCAAATTGACAGAATAAGATTGAAGAAACTGCGTTACAGTTTCATTGTATTGCACCTAAATCAAAGTCTTCTCGGCAAGCAAAAAATCGTAGTGCTGCAAACGGCAAATCTGAATGTTGCAAACTGTAGACTTAGACTCTTCCAAGGGCACTATGTAGCTGCAAATTGCATGCAAGAAAGACAATATGTCTACATGTATACTTCATGCCTTACTGAATTAGCAAGAAGGCAAGCTAGTGTCACTGTTATTCTGAAGAATAGTATCAGTAAATCAATGAAGTGAACAAGCAAACTCTCGTAGATGTACCAAAAGAAGAAGAATGAATTAACCTACTGGGACAAAAAATGATTTCAGTTTAAAATCATGAAGGGCGGTTAGAGAAAAGCGTCCTATAAAAATTAATAAAGAGAAAGTTTGTCCAGCACCTTGGGTTTTCTTACTAATTTCATTCGGAAGTCTGAGACAAATAATACACAGTAGACATTAATCTATATGAAATCAACAGCGGATTTCCAGGCCTGCAATCAAATATAATTGAGTTACAAAATGGTTTCAACAGAATGATGTGAGTTGGCAAAATCTAATTTCCAAAGAAGAAATCCATTACAACGTACAGACAACAACAATAGGGAACTTCCAAGACCCACCTTGGTCCTGGAGACCGACCGCGGCAAGTCTAGAGAGCAGGAAACGGTGCAAAGAGCCACCGCCGATGTCGACAAACACGGCAGCAAGAACAGCATCTCTGGATTCAAAGTATTACCCACCACACTCAACAAAGGTTACTTACAGAACACACGCTATTATATCAAGTTAAACCAACACCAGTAAAGTTTGAAAAATAAAAACCCACTAAAGTCAGAGAAATGGAATTTGCTGGATTTCCACACCACAAGTTCATTTTTTGCTAACTTTTGACGACATTTAAAAAAAATTGACCCAAAGGTACCAAGATAGGTAAATATTATATTTCTCACTGCATGTCTAACAAAAAAGATGTAGCAAAATGTGTCTACATTAACTTCACGTTTTTTCCTTGCAGATTTGGTGGGAGTTGTGTGTTCAATCACACAGACTGAAAACAAGTGGATAATTTGTCCATACAATAGGAATAAAGAGTGGCATTGATCATTTGATTGATATATAAGAAAATTTAAATACATATATATAACCTATAATTTATTCTTAATTTCTTACGCATCTCATTCCAAATCATGAGAACAATTTGCAAGCACCATCAAATTATCCATGTGAAGAACATACTAATAAAGCTGTTCAAAAACTACTCGCCTTTTTGGATACACCAAAACAAGTAAGACAATACTGTCACCAACAATAATTTTTTGGATTGTTGTCCTGACTAACTTCATACAAAAATATAAGATAAAATGTATTACACTTGAACCACTAAATTTTTTGCAATGGATTTGTCAAATGGATGGTAGTAACATCTATTAAGACAGGGGATTCTTTTGGTTCTCCAATGTGCAAGAGCTCAAGAAATAGACGAAATACACTAGTAATGTAAGTAAATTTTAATCTAGAACTGTCCTATACAATTTCATTTTAGCCATTTAACTCTTGCATATATGTACAAACTAAGCCACATTATTAAAGATGACCCGGGTAACTGCCTGACAGCATTTTCTCCAACATGAGAAGAAACAATTGAAAAATTAGCACATAACCTTTCGACCGAAACAGTTAATGAAGTTCCGAACCAGAAAAAAAAAGTTTCCAGCTTGCGCAAGGCAAACCAAATGTAGAACCTTAAAGAACTATTCTAGGATAGTAGGATGTCATTCCTGGTAACTAATGACAATAATAATGATAAAGCAAAAAAAAACCAAAGCTCAACTAGAACACAATCCTGTTGAAGAGAAACTTGAGATAAAAAAAACTGCAATAAACATTATAAGACTTAGAGAGGTAACACTCACTATCTGCATGCTTCCTAGAAACATATTTACATTCACTAACAATTTTAGTATAAAATTTCAGTTTCCGGATATTTCTACAGAATCATGTCCTCAAGATGGCACCAACATTAGCAGAAACAATAATGAAATGCTGGCATTTCTTGACAGGTATTACCTCCTTTCCAAACTATAAGCCTTTTTAGAAAGCTCTTATATTTCAGAACAGAGGTAGTAATTCATTATTTCACATGCATCACTATATTTTAGTGATAACACTAAATTTGCCATATAGCATGATGAAAGATTAATATTGATGTACAATTTATCTGATGGGCCGATCTCACAACCTTCATGCAGAATAGATTATAGCAGAAGATTAAGCTAGAAACAGTAAAATCAACAGTTCCTTCAAGGTGCAACCAGAACTTACAAGGTAAATGTACATAAATGCAAAATTGCTTAGTAACATGTATTAAAATATAATGACCTTTTGCACTTAAACAGGTCTGTGAACGAAGTGCAACTTCCACAACATACGAAGATAAAAAAGAAACTCAAGGCAAATCACATTTTTTACTTCTCAATTACCATTTCTTATGTATAGCAATACATATTTCATAATATGATATATAATATATTTACGGAATAAAGCTTCCTATCAAAGCGTTAACATCAAGACAACATCAGCACTTCATTACAATTTATCAATTAGCTTATTGTGCATATGACTAATCTTTTATCCCAACATGTAGCTGTACTTCAGAATAATATTGATGCCATATTGGTTGTTCCAAGACACACCATCGCATTAAGCAGCAAAACTAAGGATAGGTGTTGCCTAATTGTAACATGAACAGAGTTAGACCATGGAAAATACATAGAGTGCAGATACCAACATCTGTACATGCCATGAATATAACATCTAATACAGAAATAATAGTAATCATTCAGATAACACCACGAGCAAATCAAAACCACAGAAAAGCAGGTAACTACACACTGAAGTCATCAGAAGTCTTTTGCACAATATTCTGTTGTTAAACCCAAAATCTCCAACACCCCAAAAAAAGTTGCTAACTAACGCTGCATCAGTTCCCTTCACAAAGAAGTGAGACATTCAAACGATAAAACTCTAGAGCTAATGAATGCTCCATCACTGCCTTAACAAGGAAATAGGCTCTATTAGTCCCTTAAGAAATAAATGGGTCGCTAATAGAAAGATCAGACGCGTCGCTGTAACTCCAAATATGACCCGCTGCACGCCCACGGACCTCCAAGGAATGTTTGCGCAAGGACTTATTGGCCCACATTCTCTTGGAAGCCAACGGCTGCAGTTTGCCCGTGACCTCATTCATCATCATAGATTCTGGACCGGCCAGCAAAACTATCACGTTCTGCAGCAACACCGCTCTCGCAAGAACCAGCTTCAGGAACTCAACCTGGTTTGGACCCCCACTAAACTGATCAAACACCAACTTCTTGACACGTGACTGCACACATTTGATCGGACCGACCCTTTCCCAGAAGGTGGAATTGAGCTTGTCCCTGGCCTTGACTTCACCAGGGTCGTCGTAGTAGTCAGTGTCATTATCAGACTGCAAAATTAAAGTGTGCAATTCAGCAAAAGATGGAATCCGAGAAGTAAAAATTGTGGTGAAGCAAACTGCGAATGCAGAGAGATGCAGGGTAAACAAAAACTCACAGCCATAATGTGTAAGGTCTCTACTTCAGGGAAGCATCTCAAGAAACTCAGCAATGTTCTCACTTCCCCGGGGACTCTGAAACGCACCTTCACAGCTAACACTTTGATGCTTGGAACCTCTGTATTTGGGCTAACTTTTGTCACCCTAGCCTGCAAATCGTCGCAGCAGTGATCAAATTGACAGCTTAACTCAACGCCAAATCAAACCAGCCCACTCAAAGATCTGTCTATATGCTCACTAAGAAGATAAATAGGAGAGAACAAATTCGACCTTGATGATGGTGTTGCCAATCTCAAGCACATGTTTGGCCGTGTCCAAGTAACCGAGTACTGTGAGCTGAGGAGCATAGCCTATCTTGACCTTGATGGTCATTCCAGGCTCAGGGGCGTGCGTGCAGTAAAGGATGAGCCGCTGCATCTGCGGAGCGGCAATGATGGCGACCTCGTCCACCAAGGAATGCCAGAGCAGCACGCACCGGAGAGTGTGGCTGCCGATGCGGACGCGATCGGGCAAGCAGTAATTGGAGATGAGCGCGAAGATCTCAAGCTTGGGGCTGCAAGCGAGCATGTAATCCAGGTCGTGATCCTGCATGATGCCTTGGCAGATGCCGAGCTCCCGGAGGTGAGGGAAGACGTCAGGGCTGCGTGGGGGGCCGTTGCTGGTGAAGGGGAAGAGCCAGACACCGAGGTAAAGGCGGCGGAGTGATGCGCCGCAGCAGAGGAGGGACTGCGGGAGCTGTACGGGCACCTTGTCGAACCAGGGACGGTTGACAAGGATGAGGTTCTCCACGCCCTTGTCGGCGAGGAGGCGGAGCCACCCGGCGAGCGCGTCCTGGTTGGTTTCGTCGATGAAGTTGCTGAGGAGGTGTGCCCAGCGGAAGGGGCCCGGGTGGGAGGCGAGGACGCGGGACACCACCGCGGCGGCGGGGGCGCGCCAGTCGGCGCCGGGCCCGTCCGTGAGGAGGTGGGCGTCGTCGAGGACGAGCGGGGTGGCGCGCCAGAGGCCGCGCCAGCGCCGGGAGAGCGCGTCGGTGCGGGCGCCGTCCTTGACGGGGAGGCGGGAGACGACGTTGCGTAGGAGGCCGTCGGGGAGGGCGCTGATGCGGTCCTCGCCGCCGCCGTCGCCGGAGAATGCAGCGGAGAGAGAGGCGGCGGCGGAGACCGGGGAGGCCGGGAGGCAGTAGTGCATGACGTCTCTGCTCAGGCCGGGAGCCATGTTTCCCTTCCCTTGGGGGCGGCGGCGGTGAGCAGGTGTTGGGGGCGGCGGCTGGCCGGAAATGGCTTGCTAGGTTTGGCCGTTCCTGTGGTATAGTTTGCCTTCTCCATCGGTGTAAATTCTTTTCATTTCCTGTTTATTACTGTCTCATTTTTATGCCAACAAGATTGCAAGAAGATGTAGCCCAAGACACTAAAACTCAATGCACAACAAAATACTTAATTAATTCTTCTAAGTGAAGAAAATAAGACAAAAGAATAAAATTGAAGGTGAAAAGGGAGGTGACCTTGCCACTGGATGTTGTCCCCTCCTCCGTACACCACTGGGTGATAGGAGGAGGGGGAAACCCCGGTTTCACGCGGCGAGACAACGTGTAGGTTTAGGTTGCATAACTTATGCTACCACTTATTCAAAGTTTGCAGCGCTAACGCAAAAGAAAAGAGCTAATTACACATTTAGTCCTAGAACGTGTATCGCATGTAAAAATTTGGTCCTACAATTTGCAAAGCATGATAACCTAGTCCAAGAACTTGCGTTGGATGTGAAGATTTGGTCCTCGAAGTCGGACTGTGCCACGCTGGAGTCCGAATCGGCTACCCATGTAGTTTTTGTCGTGTTGGTTATCTTGCAAATTAGCCCCTAGAAAAATGCTTCTCTTTTTTATGTCCTCCTGCACGGTTGGATGAATTGTTAAAGGGTTTTCTTTTTTGGAGCTAAATTATCGGCGCTGCTCCCGTGTTCTTGCTCGCGCACGCGCTACTCCTCCCGCCGTTGCAGCTGATGAACTCGCCGGAGATTCGCGAGAGGCTCTAGAAGGATGATCCGCCGGCCTATGGTACGACTTGCCATCCTCCATTCTTCCTTCTCCCTTTGGTTCCGCTCCTCTGGTTCCCGGCTCGGAAAGTTGTTCTTGGTGAGGGTAGGATTAAAATAGAGGAAAATAATTTTTTGCGATGAATCGATCCGTAATCAACGACAATGTCGTCTGAGCCCATTATCCTTCATAGTTGAGGTCTATTGAGGCTGTTCCAGGAACGTCCTATTAGGCGGAAAAGCGGAGACTATTCTCGTTCAATCCGAGAATCAAAAGTTTTTTTGTTATAATTCTATTTTACATATGTTAGTTTCAGTCTTTGTCATCAAATAGGACCAAAAAAATTCAAATTTAGGTATATTTGTAGAAGTGTTAACTCTGAATTTTGGCGTTCATGTTTTATGTGGTTTCAGTTAAGTTCAAATGGTGAGAAAAAGAAAGATAAAATGCAGAAAAAATCATAGTTCTTGCGGGAACATTAGAATATCATATGACATTGCCAAATAGAGATACAAATGCAGTTCGGTGCTAACAAGTAGTAACACAACAAGGAATAGGAACTGCTCTGCTCGCTCTGAAACTAGAAACACACCAACTGCTAGAAACTGCTAGGAAATTATTGTGGCTTACAACTGATGTTGTTGGCCACCTTCTTTGGAAATCCTTGGATGCCTTTCTTGATCTTGCACAACATGACAACAGCTATCATAGATTCCTCTTTTTTAGGCACAAAGTATGGATCAAATGGTAGTCTTCCAGGGTATGTAGCAGCTTCAACTGCGGTAGAGCCATAAACTCTAGGTTGGTTTGTCTGAAGTGAGCTTGGTATCTTAGACATGACATGCTTGTTTGCAAGAGAGTACATCATGCCATGACCTAACTCTTCTAGCCCAGCTACAACATCCATCTCTACAGCTAGCCTACGTAGCCTATTCCTCTCAGTTGATGCCTCCCTCTCCTCATCACTTCTTTTGTGGTACACTAGCACTTCTTTCTCCCTTGTTGCATATTCTCTGGCACTAGAACTTGAGCTCAACCTTGAAACAGAGCTCCTTCTGGAACCAGTGTTTCTCCTTTGTTTGTCACTCCACACAATGTGTTCCATGGTTGAGATCAATTTGGCTAGGCAGTACAGGAGGCACCCATATTTAAGGTGTATGGGGCCGGAAGAAGAAAATGCTCTAGGCACACAAGGCAACAGTACTTGTAATAAGACAACCATTGACAGTTCAAATCAACTTGACATATCAGTATTTTTGTATTCTGCCTCATGTATGATGTATCTGGCTAGTTGAATGATAGTTTTTCTTGTTCTTTTTTGCAGTTACTAATCCACAGCTAGCTCCAAAGCTTTTTTTTCTCTGAGGTGTGTCACAATGGTTTTTTTGTGGCCTTGCTCAAAAATTGCAGTATGTGGATGACTGACATAGGCATCCTCAATGGGCCTGCCAAAGATGGTACCCGGGGTTTTACCAAAGGCCCACGACCCGAAGATTATGAAGTTCGGAAGCCCAGTTAGGAGAGTTTGGAAAGATAGGATTGTATTAGGAATCTTGACTTGTAACTATTACGGGGCGGACTCAGATTGTCTCCTGAACTCTGTAACTTGTGTATCACGAAATCCTCGGCTCCACCTCCTATATAAGGGGGAGTCGAGGGACGAAGAGAGGATCGATTCATTGTCAACACAACCCTAGTTTTCTAGCAGTCGAATACTTTTCCGGCTGAAACCCTCGAGATCTACTTGCCCTCTACTTCCAACTAAACCCTAGTCTGCGATATGTAGGCATTGACAAGTTAATCCCTTGTCAATTGGCGCCGTCTATGGGAATTAGAGGCGACAAGGAGCTGATCTCGATGGCACGTTCAAGATCGTCGACGTCTTTGGTGGCCAGCAACGCGATGGATAGAGGTAAACGGATCGAAACTGATCTAGTCGATTTTGTTCCTCACCCGCCCTCCCGTTTGGATGCATATGCGTATCTGGAGGAGCCTATGGAGATGACGTTCGGAAGTTTCCACTTCCACGTTGAGAAAGAAGGATCGTATCGTCTCGAGGTTCCGACTTCGTCGGGATTATCGACGGTCGATTCCGATTTTTCGGACTCGTCGTTCGAGACAGGCGATAAGGAGATTTCATCGCCACGCTTCATCAAAACTACGGCAAGTGGAAAGCTCGCCAAGATCTTCGGCGATGTATCTTTCGAGTCGTCTGCGGACTCCGATATAAGCAGCAACTCGGACAGCATCGACAGCTTCAACTTCATCGACAGATCCGCTATTGTTGGAGAGGTCTTCACCGATCTATATGACGGTGTCACCAATCCCGACAAAGATCAAAGTTCGAAATACCATCAAATCTATGCAATTGGAGATACAAGTCGCCCACAGGAGGAGACATCAGAGAACTTCGATAACGCGAGAAATCCGTACGTCGATCCCGCTGACCTTACGCGAGGATTGGGAACCAAATATGTTGGACCTGGAACACGAGAGATGGTGCAATTTCTGCAGGCAGTATGGGATAGAGTTGCAAGAGCTATTGATGGCACAGAGCCAATCACTGTAACGGCGACAGCTGAAGAGTTACAAGCATACCAATATAGACTCGCCCGTGCCAGGCGGGAGCTCGAAAAACAGAAAATTGAGCTGGATAGGAGGCAAGCCGCGGCTTCCGCGTCAAGCAGACGAAGGGCGGAGCTGAGCCGACAATCAGGTACTTCGGGAGATAGTCATAGAGCAGCTCGAAATAGAGCAAGATCTCGACTGCAAAATATACCTGAGGCTGACAGGGAGAATTTAGTTCAAAACCTCGACATGTCCTTTATGTCGATCGACACGAGGGGGAATATTATTCCCAAAATACCAGAAGCTGGATACATGGTGACACAAGCTTTCATCCTAGCATCCAGGCCACCTCCCGGAGATCCAAGAGAAGCATTATATAACATGGCCATGGCAGGAGTTGGAGCCATGGGAACAGCGTTCGCAAATACGCCTCCCGAAGGATCTGCAAGGCAAAATAGTCCACGACCTGCTGCAGCGGTGCAAGATCCTGCGAGAACAAGTGGGGCAAGAGACACAGCAACGCAAGCAAGGGTGGACAGAGCGCGACAGGAAAGAAGGGAACGTCGGCACTCACCAGAGATTGATGAAGAAGATATGTGCGGGCTCCCGTGCTTTACGAGACGAGTCCGCAGAACTCGAGTTCCATCAGGGTTTAAGCTACCCGATAATTACAAAAAAATTCGATGGATCACAAGATCCTGAGGATTGGCTAGTTGATTATCTCGAGACGGTAAAGTTGGTGGGTGGAATGATGGCGTGTAATACACACGTTCGTTGGGAACCCCAAGAGGAAGGTATGATGTACACAGTAGCAAGTTTTCCCTCAGAAAGAAACCAAGGTTTATCGAACCAGGAGGAGCCAAGAAGCACGTTGAAGGTTGATGGCGGCGGGATGTAGTGCGGCGCAACACCGGGGATTCCGGCGCCAACGTGGAACCTGCACAACACAACCAAAGTACTTTGCCCCAACGAAACAGTGAGGTTGTCAATCTCACCGGCTTGCTGTAACAAAGGATTAGATGTATAGTGTGGATGATGATTGTTTGCAGAAAACAGTAGAACAAGTATTGCTGTAGATTGTATTTAATGTAAAAGAATGGACCGGGGTCCACAGTTCACTAGAGGTGTCTCTCCCATAAGATAAATAGCATGTTGGGTGAACAAATTACAGTCGGGCCATTGACAAATAGAGAGGGCATGACAGTGCACATACATGATATGATAAGTATAGTGAGATTTAATTGGGCATTACGACAAAGTACATAGACCGCTATCCAGCATGCATCTATGCCTAAAAAGTCCACCTTCAGGTTATCATCCGAACCCCTTCCAAGTATTAAGTTGCAAACAACGGACAATTGCATTAAGTATGGTGCGTAATGTAATCAATAACTACATCCTCGGACATAGCATCAATGTTTTATCCCTAGTGGCAATAGCACATCCACAACCTTAGAACTTTCCGTCACTGTCCCAGATTTAATGGAAGCATGAACCCACTATCGAGCATAAATACTCCCTCTTGGAGTTAAGAGTAAAAACTTGGCCAGAGCCTCTACTAATAACGGAGAGCATGCAAGATCATAAACAACACATAGGTAATAGATTGATAATCAACATAACATAGTATTCTCTATCCATCGGATCCCGACAAACACAACATATAGCATTACGGATAGATGATCTTGATCATGTTAGGCAGCTCACAAGATCCGACAATGAAGCACATAAGGAGAAGACAACCATCTAGCTACCGCTATGGACCCATAGTCCAGGGGTGAACTACTCACTCATCACTCCGGAGGCGACCATGGCGGTGAAGAGTCCTCCGGGAGATGATTCCCCTCTCCGGCAGGGTGTCGGAGGCGATCTCCTGAATCCCCCGAGATGGGATTGGCGACGGCGGCGTCTCTGGAAGGTTTTCCGTATCGTGGCTCTCGGTACTGGGGGTTTCGCGACGGAGGCTTTAAGTAGGCGGAAGGGCAGGTCAGGAGGCGACGCGAGGGGCCCACACAACAGGGCCGCGCGGGCCCCTTGCTGGCCGTGCCGCCCTGTTGTGGCGGCGCCTCGTGGCCCCACTTCGTGACTCCTTCGGTCTTCTGGAAGCTTCGTGGCAAAATAGGCCCCTAGGCGTTGATTTCGTCCAATTCCGAGAATATTTCCTTTGTAGGATTTCTGAAACCAAAAACAGCAGAAAACAAAGAATCGGCTCTTCGGCATCTCGTTAATAGGTTAGTGCCGGAAAATGCATAAATATGACATAAAGTATGCATAAAACATGTAGATATCATCAATAATGTGGCATGGAACATAAGAAATTATCGATATGTCGGAGACGTATCAGCATCCCCAAGCTTAGTTCTCGCTCGTCCCGAGCAGGTAAACGATAACAAAGATAATTTCGGAGTGACATGCCATCATAACCTTGATCATACTATTGTAAGCATATGTAATGAATGCAGCGATCAAAACAATGGTAATGACATGAGTAAACAACTGAATCATAAAGCAAAGACTTTTCATGAATAGTACTTCAAGACAAGCATCAATAAGTCTTGCATAAGAGTTAACTCATAAAGCAATAAATCAAAGTAAAGGTATTGAAGCAACACAAAGGAAGATTAAGTTTCAGCGGTTGCTTTCAACTTATAACATGTATATCTCATGGATATTGTCAATGTAAAGTAATATAACAAGTGCAATATGCAAGTATGTAGGAATCAATGCACAGTTCACACAAGTGTTTGCTTCTTGAGATGGAGAGAAATAGGTGAACTGACTCAACATAAAAGTAAAAGAAAGGTCCTTCAAAGAGGAAAGCATCGATTGCTATATTTGTGCTAGAGCTTTGGTTTTGAAAACATGAAACAATTTTGTCAACGGTAGTAATAAAGCATATGTATCATGTAAATTATATCTTACAAGTTGCAAGCCTCATGCATAGTATACTAATAGTGCCCGCCACCTTGTCCTAATTAGCTCGGATTACCGGGATTATCATCGCAATACACATGTTTTAACCAAGTGTCACAAAGGGGTACCTCTATGCCGCCTGTACAAAGGTCTAAGGAGAAAGCTCGCATTTGGATTTCTCGCTTTTGATTATTCTCAACTTAGACATCCATACCGGGACAACATATACAACAAATAATGGACTCCTCTTTAATGCATAAGCATGTAGCAACAATTAATGTTCTCATATGAGATTGAGGATATATGTCCAAAACTGAAACTTCCACCATGGATCATGGCTTTAGTTAGCGGCCCAATGTTCTTCTCTAACATTATGCATGCTCTAACCATTTAATGAGTGGTAAATCTCCCTTACTTCGAACAAGACGAACATGCATAGCAACTCACATGATATTCAACAAAGAGTTGATGGTGTCCCCGGGAGCATGGTTATCGCACAACAAGCAACTTAATAAGAGATAAAGTGCATAAGTACATATTCAATACCACAATAGTTTTTAAGGCTATTTTGTCCCATGAGCTATATATTGCAAAGGCGAATGATGGAAATTTAAAGGTAGCACTCAAGCAATTTACTTTGGAATGGCGGAGAAATACCATGTAGTAGGTAGGTATGGTGGACACAAATGGCATAGTGGTTGGCTCAAGGATTTTGGATGCATGAGAAGTATTCCCTCTCGATACAAGGTTTAGGCTAGCAAGGTTATTGAAACAAACACAAGGATGAACCGGTGCAGCAAAACTCACATAAAAGACATATTGTAAACATTATAAGACTCTACACCGTCTTTCTTGTTGTTCAAAACTCAGTACTAGAAATTATCTAGACTTTAGAGAGACCAAATATGCAAACCAAATTTTAGCAAGCTCTATGTATTTCTTCATTAATAGGTGCAAAGTATATGCTGCAAGAGCTTAAACATGAGCACAACAATTGCCAAGTATCAAATTATTCAAGACATTTTAGAATTACTACATGTAGCATTTCCCGATTCCAACCATATAACAATTTAATGAAGAAGATTCAACCTTCGCCATGAATACTATGAGTAAAGCCTAAGGACATATTTGTCCATATGCAACAGCGGAGCGTGTCTCTATCCCACACAATGAATGCTAGGATCCATTTTATTCAAACAAAAACAAAAACAAAAACAAACCGACGCTCCAAGCAAAGCACATAAGATGTGATGGAATAAAAATATAGTTTCAGGGGAGGAACCTGATAATGTTGTCGATGAAGAAGGGGATGCCCAAGGCATCCCCAAGCTTAGATGCTTGAGTCTTCTTAGAATATGCAGGGGTGAACCACCGGGGCATCGCCAAGCTTAGAGCTTTCACTCTCCTTGATCATATTGCATCATTTCCCTCTCTTGATCCTTGAAAACTTTCTCCACACCAAACTCGAAACAACTCATTAGAGGGTTAGTGCACAATAAAAATTTATATGTTCAGAGGTGACATAATCATTCTTAACACTTCTGGACATTGCACAAAGCTACTGGACATTAATGGAACAAAGAAATTCATCCAACATAGCAAAAGAGGCAATGCGAAATAAAAGGCAGAATCTATCAAAACAGAACAGTTTGTAAAGACGAATTTTAAAGTGGCACCAGACTTGCTCAAATGAAAATTCCCAAATTGAATGAAAGTTGCGTACATATCTGAGGATCACTCACGTAAATTGGCATAATTTTCTGAGTTACCTACAGAGAATTAGGTCCAGATTCGTGACAGCAAAGAAATCTGTTTCTGCGCAGTAATCCAAATCTAGTATGAACCTTACTATCAAAGACTTTACTTGGCACAACAATGCACAAAACTAAGATAAGGAGAGGTTGCTACAGTAGTAAACAACTTCCAAGACTCAAATATAAAATAAAGTACTGTAGTAAAAATATGGGTTGTCTCCCATAAGCGCTTTTCTTTAACGCCTTTCAGCTAGGCGCAGAAAGTGTATATCAAGTGTTATCAAGAGATGCAGCATCAACATAGGTGTTGGGAGTTTTCTCAACTATGCATTTTATCTTATCTATGTGAGTTTCAGAGGCTCCCTTTTCATTATTCTTAGGTTTGCTATCTTCGTCAAACAAATTTTCAGGGACAAGCCAACCATAGTTATTTTCTAGAGCGTCATTCATTCCCAGGAGCTTACAAGGTATTGTTGTCTTAATCTCCCCACCATCATTAATATTATTAGTGTACCTTACTCTCTCCATATCCATCTTTTCAAGGATACTAACAAAATTGGTATAAGAGCCAAGCATATTGTATTTGATAAAGACCTTTCTAGCCTCTCTTGCTACTCCACCAAATTCTTTAAGAAGGGTTTCTAAAACAAAATCTTTCTTTTCCCCTTCTTCCATATCACCGAGTGTGAGAAACATGTGTTGGATTATAGGATTAAGATTAACAAATTTAGTTTCCAACATGTGAACTAAAGAAGCAGCAGCAATTTCATAATTAGGAGCAAGTTCTACCAAGTGTCTATCTTCAAAATCTTCAACGGTACTAACATGAGTGAAAAAATCTTCTATATTATCTCTCCCAATTATAGACCCACGTCCTACCGGTATGTCTTTTAGAGTGTACTTAGGAGGAAACATGATGAAATAAGTAAAGCGAATGCAAGTAACTAAAAAAAATTTTTTTTGTGTTTTTAATATGGAGAACAAGACAGTAAATAAAGTAAAGCTAGCAACTAATTTTTTTTGTGTTTTGATATAATGCAGCAAACAAGAAAGTAAATAAAATAAAGCAAGACAAAAACAAAGTAAAGAGATTGGATTGTGTAGACTCCCTTGCAGCGTGTCTTGATCTCCCCGGCAACGGCGCCGGAAAAATATGCTTGATGGCGTGTAATACACACGTTCGTTGGGAACCCCAAGAGGAAGGTATGATGTACACGGTAGCAAGTTTTCCCTCGAAAAGAAACCAAGGTTTATCGAACCAGGAGGAGCCAAGAAGCACGTTGAAGGTTGATGGCGGCGGGATGTAGTGCGGCGCAACACCGGGGATTCCGGCGCCAACGTGGAACCTGCACAACACAACCAAAGTACTTTGCCCCAACGAAACGGTGAGGTTGTCAATCTCACCGGCTTGCTGTAACAAAGGATTAGATGTATAGTGTGGATGATGATTGTTTGCGGAAAACAGTAGAACAAGTATTGCTTGTAGATTGTATTTAATGTAAAAGAATGGACCGGGGTCCACAGTTCACTAGAGGTGTCTCTCCCATAAGATAAATAGCATGTTGGGTGAACAAATTACGGTCGGGCAATTGACAAATAGAGAGGGCATGACAATGCACATACATGATATGATAAGTATAGTGAGATTTAATTGGGCATTACGACAAAGTACATAGACCGCTATCCAGCATGCATCTATGCCTAAAAAGTCCACCTTCGAGGTTATCATCCGAACCCCTTCCGAGTATTAAGTTGCAAACAACAGACAATTGCATTAAGTATGGTGCGTAATGTAATCAATAACTACATCCTCGGACATAACATCAATGTTTTATCCCTAGTGGCAACAACACATCCACAACCTTAGAACTTCCAGTCACTGTCCCAGATTTAATGGAGGCATGAACCCACTATCGAGCATAAATACTCCCTCTTGGAGTTAAGAGTAAAAACTTGCCGCGAGCCTCTACTAATAACGGAGAGCATGCAAGATCATAACCAACACATAGGTAATAGATTGATAATCAACCTAACATAGTATTCTCTATCCATCGGATCCCGACAAACACAACATATAGCATTACAGATAGATGATCTTGATCATGTTAGGCAGCTCACAAGATCCGACAATGAAGCACATAAGGAGAAGACAACCATCTAGCTACTGCTATGGACCCATAGTCCGAGGGGTGAACTACTCACTCATCACTCCGGATGCGACCATGGCGGTGAAGAGTCCTCCGGGAGATGATTCCCCTCTCCGGCAGGGTGCCGGAGGCGATCTCTGAATCCCCCGAGATGGGATTGGCGGCGGCGGCGTCTCTGGAAGGTTTTCCGTATCGTGGCTCTCGGTACTGGGGGTTTCGCGACGAAGGCTTTAAGTAGGCGGAAGGGCAGGTCAGGAGGCGACGCGAGGGGCCCACACAACAGGGTCGCGCGGGCCCCTTGCTGGCCGCGCCGCCCTGTTGTGGCGGCGCCTCGTGGCCACACTTCGTGACTCCTTCGGTCTTCTGGAAGCTTCGTGGCAAAATAGGCCCCTGGGCGTTGATTTCGTCCAATTCCGAGAATATTTCCTTTGTAGGATTTCTGAAACCAAAAACAGCAGAAAACAGCAACTGGCTCTTCGGCATCTCGTTAGTAGGTTAGTGCCGGAAAATGCATAAATATGACATAAAGTATGCATAAAACATGTAGATATCATCAATAATGTGGCATGGAACATAAGAAATTATGAATACGTCGGAGACGTATCATGGAACTAGAGCAACAGCCATGCAAAGCATTCAAATACACTTGAGTGGTGCCGCACGATCGTGGATAAAGAAGTTATCCCCTGGGTCTATCGACATCTGGGAAAGTTTCGAGGACATATTCGTAAAGAATTTTTGATCCATGTGCAAAAAACCCGCATCATTGGAGCAGCTGAGGGCTTGCAGGCAGAAATACGACGAGTCAATGAGAACGTATATCCAGAGGTGGAACATCATCAAAAACTCGGCAAAAAATATATCTGACGAGAGGGCGATAGATGCATTCGTTGTTGGTATTCGAAGGAGGGACTTCGTCGAGGATTTGGGAAGAACCAACCCAAAGACAATAGCAGCACTCATGGAAATAGCGAATAGGTGGGCGGATGGAGAAGATGTTGTTCACAACAAACGGCACAAGTCGCCTGAGGAAGACCGAAGCCGAAACTTTCAAAATAGACGACGCTCCCTTGACAGTTCTCAGATTATGATGCTCCCAGCCAAATATTGGCTGGATTTCGAGGAAATAGTGGAGGAAACAATCGCGATGATTATCAAAAAAGCGGCGAGCAGCGCAGCGACTACAAGGACGGCTCCCGTCCCAATAGACAAAATAATGGTCCAAGGTTCCAGAGGCCATATATATCTCCCGAGGATATGATGAACGGACCATGTCAAATGCATTTTTATCTGGACAATAATGGGAAGAGACAGTCGGGACATCTACAGAAGGATTATCGGACTTTCCAAGCATTGAACAGATATGCAGGTGATAACCCACAAGTATAGGGGATCATGATGCGTGTGGTTGGCACGTCCGTTGGGAACCCCAAGAGGAAGGTGTGATGCGCACAGCGGCAAGTTTCCCTCAGTAAGAAACCAAGGTTTAATCGGACCAGTAGGAGTCAAGAAGCACGTTGAAGGTTGATGGCGGCGAGATGTAGTGCGGCGCAACACCGGGGATTCCGGCGCCAACGTGGAACCCGCACAACACAACCAAAGTACTTTGCCCCAACGAAACGAGTGAGGTTGTCAATCTCACCGGCTTGTCGTAACAAAGGATTAACCGTATTGTGTGGAAGATGATTGTTTGCAGAAAACAGGTAGAACAAGTATTGCAAGTAGATTGTATTTTAGTAAAGAGAATTGGACCGGGGTCCACAGTTCACTAGAGGTGTCTCTCCCATAAGATGAACAGCATGTTGGGTGAACAAATTACAGTTGGGCAATTGACAAATAAAGAGAGCATGACCATGCACATACATATCATGATGAGTATAGTGAGATTTAATTGGGCATTACGACAAAGTACATAGACCGCTATCCAGCATGCATCTATGCCTAAAAAGTCCACCTTCAGGTTATCATCCGAACCCCTCCGAGTATTAAGTTGCTAACAACAGACAATTGCATTAAGTATTGCGCGTAATGTAACTAGTGACTACATCCTTGAACATAGCACTAATGTTTTATCCCTAGTGGCAACGAGCACATCCATAACCTTAGAGGTTCTTGTCACCCCTCCAGATTCACGGAGACATGAACCCACTATCGAGCATAAATACTCCCTCTTGGAGTTACTAGCATCAACTTGGCCAGAGCATCTACTAATAACGGAGAGCATGCAAGATCATAAACAACACATAGATATAACTTTGATAATCAACATAACAAGTATTCTCTATTCATCGGATCCCAACAAACGCAACATATAGAATTACGGATAGATGATCTTGATCATGTTAGGCAGCTCACAAGATCCGACAATGATAGCACAATGGGGAGAAGACAACCATCTAGCTACTGCTATGGACCCATAGTCCAGGGGTAGACTACTCACACATCACACCGGAGGCGACCATGGCGGCGTAGAGTCCTCCGGGAGATGATTCCCCTCTCCGGCGAGGGTGCCGGAGGCGATCTCCTGGATCCCCCGAGATGGGATCGGCGTTGGCGGCGTCTCCGGAAGGTTTTCCGTATCGTGGCTCTCGGTGCCGGGGGTTTCGTCACGGAGGCTATTTGTAGGCGGAAGGGCAGGTCAAGAGGCGGCACGGGGGCCCCACACCACGGGGCCGCGCGGCCAAGGGGGGCCGCGCCGCCCTAGGGTGTGGCCCCTCGTGGCCCCTCTTCGTCTCTCCTTCGGACTTCCGGAAGCTTCGTGGAAAAATAGGCCCCCGGGCTTTGATTTCGTCCAATTCCGAGAATATTTCCTTACTAGGATTTCTGAAACCAAAAACAGCGAGAAAACAACGAATCGGCACTTCGGCATCTTGTTAATAGGTTAGTTCCGGAAAATGCACGAATATGACATAAAGTGTGCATAAAACATGTAGATAACATCAATAATGTGGCATGGAACATAAGAAATTATCGATACGTCGGAGACGTATCAGCATCCCCAAGCTTAGTTCTGCTCGTCCCGAGCAGGTAAAACGATAACACAGATCTGGAGTGACATGCCATCATAATCTTGATCATACTATTTGTAAAGCATATGTAGTGAATGCAGCGATCAAAACAATATATATGACATGAGTAAACAAGTGAATCATAAAGCAAAGACTTTTCATGAATAACACTTCAAGACAAGCATCAATAAGTCTTGCATAAGAGTTAACTCATAAAGCAATAATTCAAAGTAAAGGCATTGAAGCAACACAAAAGAAGATTAAGTTTCAGCGGTTGCTTTCAACTTGTAACATGTATATCTCATGGATATTGTCAACATAGAGTAATATAATAAGTGCAATAAGCAAGTATGTAGGAATCAATGCACAGTTCACATAAGTGTTTGCTTCTTGAGGTGGAGAGAAATAGGTGAACTGACTCAACATTGAAAGTAAAAGAATGGTCCTTCATAGAGGAAAAGCATCGATTGCTATATTTGTGCTAGAGCTTTGATTTTGAAAACATGAAACAATTTTGTCAACGGTAGTAATAAAGCATATGCATCATGTAAATTATATCTTATAAGTTGCAAGCCTCATGCATAGTGTACTAATAGTGCCCGCACCTTGTCCTAATTAGCTTGGACTACCGGATCATCACAATGCACCGTTTTTACCAAGTGTCACAAAGGGTACCTCTATGCCGCCTCGTACAAAGGTCTAAGGAGAAAGCTCGCATTGGATTTCTCGCTATTGATTA
>NC_061514.1:49239428-49255047 GCF_022539505.1 Lolium rigidum | reverse complement strand
GATCGCTGCACACTTCCTCTACATCTACCTTCGGGATTAGTTTTAAGCCTAAATAATTGCTATTATGTACCGCGTTGAGCATGAACATTATATCTGGATCTTGTTTAATGCAAGACGGTTATTCATTCAAGTCCGAGAATAATGGTTGTTCTATTTTTATGAATAATATCTTTTATGGTCGAGCACCACAAAAGAATGGCTTATTTCCGTTAGATCTCGATAGTAGTGATACGCATATACATAACATTGATGCTAAGCGAATTAAACTTAATGATAATTCTACTTATATGTGGCATCGTCGTCTTGGTCATATTGGAGTGAAACGCATGAAGAAACTCCATACGATGGATTACTTGAATCACTTGACTTTGAGTCACTTGATAGATGCGAAGCATGTCTAATGGAAAAAATGACAAAGACTCCATTTTCTGGTATAATGGAGCGAGCTACTGACTTATTGGAAATCATACATACCGATGTATGTGGACCAATGAGCGTAGCATCGCGCGGTGGTCATCGTTATGTTCTAACCTTCACAGATGATCTGAGTAGATATGGGTATATCTATTTCATGAAACATAAATCCGAAACTTTTGAGAAGTTTAAGGAATTTCAAAGTGAAGTAGAAAATCAACGTAACAAGAAGATTAAATTTCTATGATCTGATCGTGGAGGTGAATATCTGAGTTATGAGTTTGGCATGCATTTAAAGAAATGCGGAATACTTTCACAATTGACACCGCCGGGAACACCTCAACGTAACGGTGTGTCCGAACGTCGTAATCGAACTCTCTTAGATAT
Source organism: Lolium rigidum (assembly GCF_022539505.1). Taxonomy (NCBI): domain Eukaryota; kingdom Viridiplantae; phylum Streptophyta; class Magnoliopsida; order Poales; family Poaceae; genus Lolium; species Lolium rigidum. The sequence continues at coordinate 49,254,246 of NC_061514.1, read as the reverse complement.
GGTTCGTTCTATGATGTCTCTTACTTGATTTGCCGTTATCATTTTGGAGTTATGCATTAGAGACAGCCGCATTCACTTTAAATAGAGCACCATCAAAATCCGTAGAAACGACACCGTATGAATTATGGTTTAATAAGAAACCTAAGTCTGTCGTTCCTGAAAGTTTGGGGTTGCGAAGCCTATGTAAAGAAGTTACAACCGGACAAGCTAGAACCCAAAGCGGAGAAATGCGTCTTCATAGGATACCCTAAGGAAACTATAGGGTACACTTTCTATCACGAGATCCGAAGGCAAAATCTTTGTTGCTAAGAACGGAACCTTTCTTGAGAAAGAATTTCTCACTAAAGAAGTGACTTGGAAGAAAAGTAGAACTCGATGAGATTGATGAATCTATACTCGTTGATCGGAGTAGCGCGATCCGGAAGTTGTACACTGTACCGCCTACACCGGCAACAGAGGAAGCTAATGATAATGATCATGAAACTTCGAACGAGGAAACTACTGAACCTCGCAGATCGACAAGGGAACGTGCCACTCCTGATTGGTATGATCCTTGTCTAAATGTCATGATTGTGGATAACAATGATGAGGATCCTGCGACGTATGAAGAAGCGATGATGAGCCCAGATTCCAACAAATGGCAAGAAGCCATGAAATCCGAAATGGGATCCATGTATGATAACAAAGTATGGACTTTGGTAGACTTACACGATAGCCGAAAGGCTGTCGAGAATAAATGGATCTTCAAGAGAAAAACAGATGCTGATGGTAATATTACTGTCTATAAAGCTCGACTTGTCGCAAAGGGTTTCAGACAAATTCAAGGAGGTGACTACGATGAGACTTTCTCACTCGTAGCGAAGCTAAAATCCGTGAGGATTTTGTTAGCAATAGCTGCATTTTTCGATTATGAGATTTGGCGGATGGATGTCAAAACGGCGTTCCTTAATGGAGACATTGAGGAAGAGTTGTATATGGTACAACCCAAAGGTTTTGTCGATCCTAAAAATGCTGACAAAGTATGCAAACTTCAGCGTTCAATCTATGGACTGAAGCAAGCATCAAGAAGTTGGAACCGACGCTTTGATAAGGTGATCAAAGACTTCGGGTTGGAGTGGGAGCTCTGTAGCATTCCTGATATTATATGTAGATGACATATTATTGATCGGGAATGATATAGAACTATTAAGCAGTGTTAAGGGTTATTTGAATAATAGTTTTTCAATGAAAGACCTTGGTGAAGCATCATATATATTAGGCATCAAGATTTATAGAGATAGATCAAGACGCCTAATAGGGCTATCACGAAGTACATATCCGGACAAGATTCTAAAGAAGTTTAGAATGGACGAAAGTAAGAAAGGGTTCTTACCTATGTTACCGGGCAAGGTATTGAGTAAGACTCAAGGACCGGCTACGGCGGAAGAAAGAGAAAGGATGAGTAACATCCCCTATGCCTCGACGATAGGATCTATCATGTATGCCATGCTATGTACTAGACCGGATATAGCACATGCTCGTTAGTTTGACTAGCGGATATCAAAGTGATCCAGGAATGGAACACTCGGACAGCGGTCAAGAATATCCCGAAGTACTTGAAAAGAACTAAGGATATGTTTCTTTGTTATGGAGGTGATCAAGAGCTCGTTGTAAACGGTTACACCGATGCAAGTTGGAACACCGATCCCGATGACTCTAAGTCACAATGCGGGTACGTGTTTATATTGAATGGTGCTGCAGATAAGGCTGGGCAAGCTCGAAGCGGTGCACGGTGGCGAAGTCTTCAACGGAATCGAGTACATAGCGGCTTCGGAGGCTTCATCGGAAGCGGTATGGATGAAGAGGTTCATTGTAGAGCTCGGTGTGGTTCCTAGTGCATTGGACCCATTAATCATTTCATCGTGATAACATGGGTGCCATCGCCAATGCACAAGAGCCAAGGTCACACAAGAGGCTGAAGCATATCAAGCTGCGTTACCACTCGATTCGCGAGTACATCGAAGATGGAGAAGTAAAGATTTGCAAAGTACACACCGATCCGAATGTAGCGAGTCCGTTGACTAAAGCTCTCCCTAGGGCAAAGCATGACCAACACCAGAATGCCATGGGTGTTAGGTATATTACAATGTAATCTAGATTATTGACTCTAGTGCAAGTGGGAGGTCGAAGGAGATATGCCCTAGAGGCAATAATAAAGTGGTTATTATTTATATCTTAATGTTTATGATAAATGTTTATATATCATGCTAGAATTGTATTAACCGAAACATTAGTACATGTGTGATATGTAGACAAACAAGAAGTCCCTAGTATGCCTCTTAAACTAGCTTGTTGATTAATGGATGATTAGTTTCATAATCATGAACATTGGATGTTATTAATAACAAGGTTATGTCATTGTGTGAATGATGTAATGGACACACCCAATTAAGCGTAGCATAAGATCTCGTCATTAAGTTATTTGCTATAAGCTTTTGATACATAGTTACCTAGTCCTTATGACCATGAGATCATGTAAATCACTTATACCGGAAAGGTACTTTGATTACACCAAACACCACTGCGTAAATGGGTGGCTATAAAGGTGGGATTAAGTATCCGGAAAGTATGAGTTGAGGCATATGGATCAACAGTGGGATTTGTCCATCCCGATGACGGATAGATATACTCCGGGCCCTCTCGGTGGAATGTCGTCTAAATGTCTTGCAAGCATATGAATGAGTTCATAAGAGACCGGATACCACGGTACGAGTAAAGAGTACTTGTCGGAGACGAGGTTGAACAAGGTATAGAGTGATACCGAAGATCAAACCTCGGACAAGTAAAATATCGCGAGACAAAGGGAATTGGTAATATATGTGAATGGTTCATTCGATCACTAAAGTCATCGTTGAATATGTGGGAGCCATTATGGATCTCCGGATCCCGCTATTGGTTATTGGTCGGAGTGAGTACTCAACCATGTCCGCATAGTTCACGAACCGTAGGGTGACACACTTAAAGTTGGATGTTGAAATGGTAGTACTTGAATATGGAATGGAGTTCGAATATTTGTTCGGAGTCCCGGATGAGATCCGGACATCACGAGGAGTTCCGGAATGGTCCGGAGAATAAGATTCATATATAGGATGTCATTTTATGTGAAATAAAATGTCGCGGAAGGTTTTATGGAAGGTTCTAGAAGGTTCTAAAAAAGTCCGGAAGAAACCACCAAGGAAGGTGGAGTCCACATGGGACTCCACCTCCATGGCCGGCCAGCCCTAGATGGGGTGGAGTCCCAAGTGGACTCCACCATAGGGGGCCGGCCACCCCCACATGGGAGGTGGAAATCCCACCTTTGGGTGGGAGTCCTAGTTGGGCTAGGTTTCCCCTCTTATGGAAGGTTTTGGTTTCGGGTCTTATTCGAAGACTTGGACACCAACACTTGGGATCCACCTATATAATGAGGGGCCAAGGGAGGGGGCCGGCCACCCCAAGACCACAAGCCGGCCACCCCCCACATGGGAGGTGGAAATCCCACCTTTGGGTGGGAGTCCTAGTTGGGCTAGGTTTCCCCCTCTTATGGAAGGTTTTGGTTTCGGGTCTTATTCGAAGACTTGGACACCAACACTTGGGATCCACCTATATAATGAGGGGCCAAGGGAGGGGGCCGGCCACCCCAAGACCACAAGCTGGCCGCCCCCCATAGAGTGGCCGGCCACCCCTCCCAAACCCTAGCCGCCCCCCTCTCCTCCATATTGCCCGCGTAGCTTAGCGAAGCTCCGCCGGACTTCTTCACCGCCACCGACACCACGCCGTCGTGCTTGTCGGATTCAAGAGGAGCTACTACTTCCGCTGCCCGCTGGAACGGGGAGGTGGACGTCGTCTTCATCAACAACCGAACGTGTGACCGAGTACGGAGGTGCTGCCCGTTCGTGGCGCCGGAACCGATCGTGATCAAGATCTTCTACGCGCTTTTGCAAGCGGCAAGTGATCGTCTACCGTAGCAACAAGAGCCTCATCTTGTAGGCTTTGGAATCTCTTCAAGGGTGAGACTCGATACCCCCTCGTTGCTACCGTCTTCTAGATTGCATCTTGGCTTGGATTGCGTGTTCGCGGTAGGAATTTTTTTGTTTTCTATGCAACGTTATCCTACACATAGAGGATGACATGCGGGTCCCATTTAGCAGCAGCGGTATCACCGTTTGAGAAGCGGCAGGGGATCGAAAGAAAAAGGCAAGTGACCAAATATGAGGTGCCAAAAAAATCCAAGAAAAGAAAGTTTTGTAGTACATAGAGGATGACATGCGGGTCCCATGAGCCTGCAGGGTCCTCAACGTGGCATGAGATCGAAAGAAAAATGCAAGTGACCAAATATCGAGAGCCAAAAATAATTCAAGAAAAGAAACTTGATTGTACATAGAGGATGACATGCGGGTCCCATTTAGCGACGGCGGTATCACCGTTTGAGAGGCTGCACGGGATCGAAAGAAAAAGGCAAGTGACCAAATATGAGGTTCCAAAAAAATCCTAGAAAAGAAAGTTTTATAGTACATAGAGGATGACATGCGGGTCCCATTTAGCAAGCAGCGGTCTCACCGTTTGAGAGGCGGCGGGGGATCGAAAGAAAAAGGTAAGTGACCAAATATGAGGTGCCAAAAAAAATCCAAGAAAAGAAAGTTTTATAGTACATAGAGGATGACATGCGGGTCCCATTTAGCAACGAGCGGTATCACCGTTTGAGAGGCGGCAGGGGATCGAAAGAAAAAGGCAAGTGACCAAATTTGAGGTGCCAAAAAAAAACTCCAAGAAAAGAAAGTTGATTGCTCATAGAGGATGACATGCGGGTCCCAATTAGCAGCAGCGGTGTCAACGTTTCCAAGGCGGCAAGGGATCAAAAGAAAAAGGAAGTAGCCAGAAATCAGGGGGTCAAAAAAAAAATCCAAGAATAGAAAGAATTTTGGTTCATAGAGGATGACATGCGGGACCCATGATCCTGCATCGTAAACGGCTCGATCGGAGAGCGTTGAACGAGATGGCGCGATCGAGAAAAAAACAATGCCAGAGAGGCTGCCATCTGGGCCCTACATCCCTCGGCGGTGCGGATTTGCGTTGGCTCGGCCGGCAAACCCGAGAATTCGAGATGCACCACGTCCCGGGCCACCATACGCAACGTTTTGGCCGTTTTCGTCGGGCTAGGTGGCCTCAAAAACGAGAAAAAAACGTTTTGACATGCACAATGGATAGACCCAAAATCGTCGGCCATGGTACACCAGCAACCACGGCGCGACTTCAACTTCGTCGGCCATGGCAACTTTTCTTGTAGTGTAGGATAAAATTTTTCTTTTCATCATCCTCAACTTCATGGAGTTTAAGAAACATTTGCTGCATTATGGGATTAAGGCTAACAAATCTAGCCTCCAACATTTGAACTAAATAAGCTGCAGCAGTTTCATAAGTAAGAGCAAATTCTACCAGGGATTTATCCTTAATATTTTTATGCTTACTAACATGATTGAAGAATTTTTCAATGTTATCTTTCACAATTATAGAACCACTACCTACTGATAGGTCATTCAGATCGTACTTAGGGAACAACATAATGAACTAGAAACAAAATAACAACTATAAAAGAAACTATTTTTTGTGTTTTTGATATAAAGACGACTATAAAAAGAAACTATTTTTTTGTGTTTTTGATATAATAAAGAAAACAAAACAAAATAAAGTAAACTAATGAAAACAATAATAAAGTAGAGAGATTGGAGATGAGAGACTCCCCTTGCAGTAATCCTCTTTCTCCTGGGCAACGACGCCAGAAAATCTTGATGGCTTGTGCTTGATGGAAGCGGTTGGGAAACCCCAAGAGGAAGGTGTGATGATCACAACGACAAGTTTTTCCTGAGTAAGAAACCAAGGTTTAAACGACCAGTAGGAGAAAGGCGTGACTTCTGAAGGTCTTGCTAGCTGATTAGTGGCAGGGCGCACTACCGACAACAACGTGGAACCTGCACACAACACAACCACAATACTTTGCCCCAACTTACAGTGAGGTTGTCAATCTCACCAGTTTGCTAAACACAAAGATTAGACGTATCAAGCGGAAAGAGATGTTTGCAGTAATAAAAGAGAACAAGATTGCTGAAAGTAAACAGAACATGATTGCAGTGGTTGAAATTATCAGTGTAAAGCAAAGGACCGGGGTCCATAGTTCACTAGTCTCCCCATAAAGATAAATAACATGCGGTTTGAACAAATCACAGCTGGGCAATTGACAGAATATTGACCATACATGACAAGATGGTTACTATGAGATTCGTTTGGGCATTACAACATAATACATAGACCGTAATCCAACTGCGTCTATGACTAATAATCCACCTTCCGATTATCGTTCGAACCCCTTCCAGTATTAAGTTGCAAGCAACAGATTATCGCATTAAGCAATGTCTATAAAGTAAACAATAGAATTACCCTTAGATAAAATATTGTTGTTTTCTTCCTAGTAGCAACAACACATCTACAATCTTAGAAGTTATTGTCACTCTTCGAGAAAACTAGGGCATGAACATACTATCGAGCATAAATAACCCCTGTTGGAGTCACAAGCATCTAATTGGCCAGAGTATCTACTAGCAACAGAGAGCATGCAAGATCACAAATAACATATGACAAGAATATATAATCGATCTCAACATAGTATTCAATATTCATCGGATCCCAGCAAACACAACATGTATCATTACATAAGGATGATCTTGATCATGTAGGGCAACTCACAAGATCTAAACACGAGGCACAAATTGGAGAAGACAACCATCTAGCTACTGCTATGGACCCATAGTCCGGGGATGAACTACTCACGCATCAGTTCGGAGGCGGGCATGGCGATGTAGATGCCCCCGGTGATGATTTCCCCCTCCGACAGGTGCCGGGAAGAGCTTCAGAACCCTCCCGAGATGGGTTCTGCAATGGCGGCCGCGACCGAACTTTTCGTGGATGGAGGCTCCGGTATTCAGGGTTTTTCCGAGATCGTGAATAAATAGGCGGATGGGCGATGTCGGTGGAGGCCAGGGTGGCCCACACTACCCCTAGGAACGGGCCAGGGCTAGGCCGCACCTAGGACTGACATGGCCGCCCTGCTGCCCCCTTTGACTCCCCTCTGGACTCGGCTTTTGTTTCGTCCAATTCCGAGAATATTTCTTGTACAACTTTTCTGAAATACAAAAGATCAGAAAACATGAAACAGGCACTGTGGCATCTTGTTAATAGGTTAGTGCCGGAAAATGTGTAAAAGTGCAACGAAGTATGAGCAAAACATATATGAATTGGTGTAAAACAAGCATGGAGCATCAAAAAATTATAGATACGTTTGAGACGTATCACCCACACCCGCCACGCCATCACCGCCGGCACGGTCGAAGAACACGGACTGCAGCACCGACAACCGCCACCCTCCGCCAGGTCGTCATCGCCCCACCCTTCGCGAAGGCTGCCGCCCTAGAATCATGGCCCCAGTCCAGTCGTGGGAGGGCACCCAACCACCGGTCACCACTCCCAGGCATCGGCGAGGCCGCGCCGGATAGAGGGATGGAGGGGGAGGTCCGTCAACTCCCAGCGGCGGAGGCAAACCCCCACACGACCGTCTTCCTCCCTATAGCTGCGCGCGGGGGTTCAAGAACCTGCGGCCGCCTCTAGGGGCGATGAGAGGGAGGGTGAGGTGGCGGCGTTGGGATCTAGGGTCGCCCCCATTCACCTGGAGGGGGGACGCAAGGGAGAGAGAGAGGGGGTCAGTTCTTCAATTTGGTTCAGATTAGGAAAGCAACAATTGGGTGCAGACTTTACCTAGCGAGGACGCACTGGGTGGAGAGTCTTTCTGCCGGCGGTGACTTGTTCAGCTGTGGATGGAAGATGCGTAGAGGCACGCGACGATAGGTCGAGGCCATCGACATGTAGGTGGTCATCGGCGGTGTTCTTATTGAGTCTTCACGCGTGGACGGGCGGGCTTCTGGCTACAATGGGGTGGATCGCGGACATGCGACGAGACTCTCTGCCGGAGGGGACTTATTCAGCTGCGGATGGAAAAGTGGCCGGGGCGTGCAATGATAGGGTGAGGCCGGAGGCCTTCGGTGGTCGTCGATGTGCCGCACACACGATGGCGGACATGGCTGCCGTCAACGATGGGGCAGACAAATGACAGTTGGGCGAAAACGATTACGCGGACAATGCGACGCAGAGCAATTGCACCGATAGGAGCAAAAGGCTACGGAGATGATGGACACGGTCGGCGAGTCAGCGACGGCGATGGCAACGAAGTGCATGGGCTCGCACAGCGGCGGCATCGGGCAGGCTCTAGCAGAATCGATGACCTAATCGGAGCCGGGCTCGCGCGGCACCGATGACGGCGGACAGGTAAATACGACGGGCTCGTGTGTAGGGCGGCGATTTGGCAGGGGATCGTGGTGCAGCACACGATAGCGACGGTTCCTGAAAAAAAAGATGCCCCGTCATTCCTTCGATCGTGCGCCGATGCGGGGCAACGGACAATGGTCCGCCGGTTCGTTCTGAATACTTTTTCACCGTAGGATTGGTGCTATACGGCTTAGATGTCTTGTATCACCACCCTCTCTCCCTTTTAATAGTAGTGGTAATGCATACCATAGCCTCAAAAACAGATTTGGATGGAAATTTGGAGTGAAAACTATCCGTACAATTTACAAACCTACAATTAGCCCGCCCGGGAGCAATTATCCCCCACTAGGAGCTGTTTCCCGTTTCCTCCTTTCTCTCCTTTTTGTTTTCCCCTTTCTCTCCTGCGCGCAAACTCTACCGGTGGGCTGTGAACATTTTTAAGTTTAAACAATTTTCGAATATAAACATTTTTAAATTGAACAAATTTTTAAATTTGACAAATTTTGAACAATTTTAAAATTTGAACTTTTTTCAAATTTGAAAAAAAGAATAAAAACAGAAAATAAATAGAAACAAAAAAGGAAACATAAAAATAAACAAAAAAAGAAAGAAAAAAGAATAAACAGAGAACGAAAACAAAAAGAGAAAAAGGGAAACGGGCTGGGCCCTACACCCGACCAGGGTGTGCGGTGTATAGGATTCTCCTGCGCGCAAACTCTACAGGTGGGCTTGTGACAGGGCCCAATTCGTTTGGAAGCCCGGCCTGGCGAGCAAATTCGAAGACGGGCTCGGTGGCAGCAGTCTCGCTCTCGCGGAGTCCGACTCCCACTCTACTCTCTTCTACCCGGACCGTCGCAAAGAAAGCCTCCGCCTTTATAAGATTGGGACAGCACCGTCTCCTCCTCCCCAAAATCGAAAGCTTCCCCAGATCGAAATCTAGGGTTCCTCACCTCAGTCCCAGATCGAAAGCTAGTGCTGCTTTGAGACGTGACAGAGTAAGATCGATCATACGATGGCCGGTGAGGAGGGTCCGTTCAATCGGTGCATCACAAGAAGCATGACGACGAACATGAGGGTGGCCAAGGAAGTGGAAGTGTTTCCCGCCGGCGAGGAGTGTGCGCTAAAGCAGTGCCAGCACGGTCCGATGCTCAAGTCTTGTGGCACCAAAAGGAAGGCTCCAATTAAGGTATGCAACTACAAGAGGAAAGCGGCCGGCGGGATCCATTTGTATCAGGGATCTGGAAAAAAGCTGCAGCGGCTGCCGCAGGAGGAGGTCGATTGGATCCTTGCTGATAGGGCCAATGAAGATCGTGCCCCTGCTGAGGTCAAGGCCCTGAGACGCTTACATCGTGGCTTGTGGCCTTCGCTGGAGGAGGAGGAGAAGACCGACAGTTACGGTCCTCGCGCGTACATCGAAACCGAAGAGGAATTCTGCAAATTCCAGGCCTGGGTCCGCCGCGAGTACGACCAGCATGGCTACGTTGAGGTTGATACCAAGCTCCTCGCTGCCAGGGCCAAGGTCCGATCGGCGAGCGACCAAGCACGAGAGAAGGAACTAGAAAAATTCGACTTTAACGGCCACGAAGATCTGAAGCGATTCTTTGCCCCACTTTAGTCCTACAATTGTTGATCTAAGTCTAGCCATGTCCGTGCGCTATATATTGCACTTGATGAACCAACCACAATTACCACATGTGTGTATTTTTAGAGCTAATTACACATTTAGTCCTAGAACTTGTATCGCATGTGAAGATTTGGTCCTACAATTTGCAAAGCGTGATAACCTAGTCCAAGAACTTGCGTTGAATGTGATTTTTGTTGCGTTGGTTATCTTGCAAATTAACCCCTGGAAAAAATGTTTCTTTTTTTATGTCCTCCCGCAACGGTTGGCTGAGTGGTTAAAGGGTTTTCTTTTTACACTATTGGTCCTAGAACCAATAGGAGGTGGGCGTCGTCGAGGACGAGCGGGGTGGCGTGCCACAGGCCGCGCTAGCGACGGGAGAGCGCGTTGGTGCGGGCGCCGTCCTTGATGGGTAGTCGGGAGACGACTACACGTAGGAGGCCGGCGGGGAGGGCGCTGATGCGGTCCTTGCCGCCACCGCCGTTGGAGAATGCGGCGGAGAGGGAGGCGGCGGCGGGGACTGAGGAGGTCGGGAGGCAGTAGTGCATGACATCTCTGCTCAGGCCGGGAGCCATGTTTCCCTTCCCTTGGGGGCGGCGGCGGTGAGCAGATGTTGGGGGCGGCGGCTGGCGGGAAATGGCTTGCTAGGTTTGGCCATTCCTGTGGTATAGTTTGCCTTCTCCATCGGTGTAAATTCTTTTCATTTCCTGTTTATTACCGTATCATTTTTTATGCCAACAGGATTGCAAGAAGATGTAGCTCAAGACAATAAAACTCAATGCACAACAAAATACTTAATTAATTCTTCTAAGTGAAGAAAATAAGACAAAAGAAAAAATTGAAGGTGAAAAGGGAGGCGACCTTGCCACTGTTGACGATGTTGTCCCCTCCTCCGTCCACCACTGGGCGATAGGAGGAGGGGGAAACCCCGGTTTCACGCGGCGAGAAATCGTGTAGGTTTAGGTTTACGGTTCTAGTGGATCTAGCTGGGTCGTTACAGCTTGCATAACTTATGCTAGCACTTATTCAAAGTTTGCAGCGCTAACGTAAAAAAATATGAAGCCATCTTTCTTCATGAATCCACAGGTATACATGTTAGGCAAAGACTTGTGGCTAGGTTCAACAATCTTCATTCTTCGTAATAACCTGCAACATGAGAAGTTCTAGTGGCAAACAAAAACGCGGCACTTGCCCGGAGAAAATCTTTCTATTTTCAACTGAGCATTTTCCTTCATAGCTATCCTAATTTTCAATGTTTCAAAAAAAAGAAAAACCGCATCTGTAGTGCGGAAAAATTCTAACTTCGACTAAATGAGTTGTGATTCTTCTGCCTAGCCTTGGTATGCAATCATATCTTGGCACTTTGATCGACAATGTCGTATAAAGTAATTTTTTTTATGTAACAGTCATTTTGTTGTTTTCTTTAACAAGCATTGTTTTTCAGCAAACTATCTGAATTAGTATTTTTTATGATATTTCTTGCTAGACTGCAAGTTTATGGTAGGAAACTTTGAGGCTTGGGTTTTGCTCCATGTTTGAACTGCGAAACGTGAAATGTTTAGAAAAAATCAAGCGCGAGAATTTGTCGCCAAGAGCGGCAAATATGATGATACGATACGATACGATACGCCCTCCGGACATCACCACCTCAAGCTAGCTCACCAGTGCCAACAACTCTGACTATAATTGGTACTCGAACAAGAGCTTGAGCTAAAGTCTTTACGGGCCAAGGTGAATCTATTCCCGAACTTGTTTGGTATTTCTCCCCCATGGACGGCTTGCTACATCAAACTGGCAACCTATGGGTGCTTAGGTATGAACCCCATGATCCACTGCAGGCGGGGATGGAAACTGGACATGAGACAAAGAAGACAAGCTTAAGAAGAAGTTAACCGAGTGAAGACAGTGGATTTGGGATGCCTTTCCTTTAGTTTGTATGTTTATTTAGTTCATTTATGCATCTATTTATCTAGATTTAGGTATTTTACCAGATTTCCCACAAAAATTCCATTGCCTCGTTATTTAATCCTGGAAGGCACAAACTCTTAATTTCGTATTTTTTTATTTTTAAGGACCTTCTAGATCCCGATCGACTTATGGACCTTCTAGACCCGGCTTGACTAGTCTATCACGTCGGATCAAGGTTGGGTACATTTTGCACCGGTAGCATGCTTCGAGTGGATTGCTCAGCGGTCACCATGATGCAATTCTAACTCAAGAAAATTTTATCCATAGGTTTTGAATCCGCCCAAACCCTACCCGACTACACATGAGTAGAAAATGGGTAAACTTATGTACCCGTGGGTATACCCAAGCCCTATCCGGAGCCGCCACCCACCTTGCAGATCCACGAATTACAGTTCATCACGCCACTTCAAAAGTAAAAAACCTGATAGCAACCATGCATTCCTTCGCGCAAAGTGCTCACCGCTACAGTACAACAGAATGGAGCCGGTTGAACCCATGTCGCTGGTGGAATACTTGAGATAAGACTCCCATCTCCTCCACCTGAAAGGTGTAATCGATCATCTTTAGCTTTGGCCCGATCCACTGTTGCTTTGACGATCGACGCAAACTGTTACCCGTGTCAGGCTTACCTAAGCGGCTGCTGGTTGCTGATCGATCGACGCAAAACACAGCCAGGATCCGGAAATATGACTGCATGTCGCCGTCCGAGCGCGCGCACGCGCGAGATCCGACTTCGTCGAGCGTCCCAGCGCGCGCCCAGCTAACTTGCGTACGTCCTTCCAACTTGAACCACACCACGATGGTTCACTGTCACGTGCCTCAGATTGCCTGGCTACATGTCTACATGTGAGTGCAAAGTAGGGCGACGACTGAGGAGAGATCAACTTTTTAATTGTCTGCCAAGTGCTCTGAATCCGATTAGAGATGGCTAGTTAGGTGATGGTGTAACCGTGTAAGTGACGCTGACAGTATCGATCGTGCATATGTATCTGTGGTAGCACCGAAGCCAAGCATGGCGGCATCGAGGGGTGATTTTTCGCTAGGGTGCGTTGTAGATTGTTGACGCCAAGAGTTAACTGTACATTCACAGTGCACCGTGACGTTTGCTACTATTTCTGAGGCAACTGGTAAATAGAGCAGTTTCAAAATCAACGTCGATAGCGGCTATTACCGTAGCCGCGATGTCCGCTCTGGCCTTCGACACCGCCTCTGCCCACCGGGCGAATCGCCGATAAGGTATGAAATTTCTCTTTTTTCGTTTCAATTGCGGTGAGGTTTGGCATAGTGATAAATATGGAGGTTGAGAGCGCAAGAAGCTCCAGCGGTGAGGGGGTATTTGTGCAATTGGAGGATGATGAGCATGATATGCTCACGACCAAGAAGAACAAATGAAGGGCAGGTGGAAACAAGAAGAGAAAAGAAGAAGAAGAAGCAAGTCGAGACATCAAGTTGTCGCATATTATCGAAAGTTATCAAAACATTGTAAAAACCTGAGTTTATGGTTTGCATTTGAGATTCCGCGAGGTTCCAGCGGACGAGACCACGCAACATGAAATGCAATAACAACATTTTTTTTGATAAAGGGAATATATGAATATCAAGAGATACCAATTACACCCAGCCTCTGCAACAACGTACCACCCTAATGGCACTACGGATGCACACAGCCAAAAAAAGAAAAGAAAACTAAGAAACAAAAGTCCCGCTACAGTATCTCGGACCTAACAACAGCAATACATCCACCGCCATGACAACACCTGAATTACAGACTCTCAAAAAAAAAAAACAACGCCTCCAAGAAGGGAAGAGTGCTCAAACACCATCGTCACCCGATCAAAGATCTTAGGTTTTCACCCTGAAGATAGTCCCCGCTCTCAAAACAATGCCTCCACCAAGGTCATTGCCAGGCACAACCAGTTAAGGCCAGACCTTGGGTTTTCACCCTGAAAGGTAGGACTCGCACTTCACCCGTGTTGTCGCCCCCACTTTCATACCGCCGCTGTGAAGCCCGGAACACCAAGCAAGCCCCTCAACAGCGCGGAGACTTGAACCTCCCTTAGCTAGTCCTCCCCTCCGGCCTTCATGAAAATCTCTTCTACCGACTTTCATCATGGATCCACAGTCACTTGATGTCAACATAGAAAGAGCTGCGAGCTGCTCCCTCCAGAACCAAACGGTCGGAATAAACGTTTGGCTGCGCACGACCGAATACCTCCGATCCAGCAAACTCCAGGCAAAGCACTGTTACATTCGCCGATGGAGCCTTCCGGAACTCAACCCACCGGCCAGATCACGAGTCCAGGCCTCCGGTAGGTCCTCCTCTTCACGCAAGAGAGGCCCTAGGACCGCCGCTTTTATTCAGGCCAGACCCCCACGTCGGCGATTCCCGGGCTGGCCAATCCAACCCTCCACCGGCGACACCATCGCCGGCTTCCATGCTCCTCCATCTCACCGCCGGATCGCGGTGATAGATCAAAGATACACCACCACCAACCGCAGCCTGATCCTCTCCGGCGAAGAAGAGGCCACCTCCTCTGTCGAACCCAAGGTTGCTGCCCCGGGCGCCCTCGTGTCGAGGAAGAAGCCCGAGATCGCCTCCACGCACCGACGAGAGGCGGGGGTGGATGACATGGCGCAGAACGAGGGCCTGGCCGCCGCCCACCACTAGCCCCGGCCGGAGTGCTGCGGAGAGCTGACGGGAGGAGGGAGACCGCAACGCCGCCCATGCCAACCGTGCCGGACGGTCCGCCAGGTGACAAGGTATCAACTTGTCAATGCCTATGGATTGTAGGCTAGGGTTTAGTTAGAAGTAGAGGGCAAGTAGATCTCGAAGGTTTC